>NC_057801.1:396719341-396984643 GCF_018294505.1 Triticum aestivum | reverse complement strand
ACGCGCAAGCTGGGTTAGATGTCGAAACTCTACGTCCTCAGGTCTCGGCTCTTAGGCTGGTCTCAGCCGTCGCTGGCATGCCAGGTCGCGATGCCATGGATAAGACCAGAGGGTGAGGGCCGGAGAGCCGATAGGAGCCCTGAGTCGCGATGCTCAGGCACCCCCCCTTTAACGCCCAAGATTCCGACACCCAGGAGAGAAAGACACCAAATAACAAGCATGGTGGATCGGAAGCATAGCCCTAAGATAAACGCAAGAAGGGTACATGCCGCTGGGTCAGGCCCGAGCGTCTTGGGGATGATGCAGCCCGAGGGGCGCCCCCAATAAGGTAAGCTAAGGACATGAAATAAAAAGGGATACATGCCGCAGGGACGGACCCATGCGGCCTGGGAATAATGCGGCCCTGAGGGCGCTCCCAGCCAGAAATGAAACTTAAAAGATATCACCTGATGATGTTGGGGACGAAGGGGTGTCGGTGTAGCAGACCTGGTGGGCTGCGGGAGCCGATCCTCACGAGCCCCCGGGCCCAGGGGCCTCAGGAGGCTCCGGAGGCGCTGGCGGCTCCTCGCGGGCCATCTCCATCTCCGCCAGGGTTGCGGCATGCCTGACCTCTTGCACCTCCAAGATGGCCCTCATGAGACGCTGGTGTGCCGCAGCCGCGTTCGGCAAGCCGTAAGGCATGCGCACGTAGCTGTGGGGCGGACCCTCGCAACGTCCCACTCGCGAGGGCCAGAGGCGCTCTTGAGACGCGGCTCGGTTGAGCCCCGGTATGTCGATGCAGACGCACAGCCCACCATCCTCACCTGGATGGGGGGCCACAGCGGGTAGGCGGCGGCTGCCTCTCATGACCCTTGACTCCTGTAACTCCCGAATGGCCTTGCTGACGAACTCCTGAGGGTTCGGCCCTCCTTGCCTTGCTCCTTCTTGAGGGAAACGTGCTTCTAAGCACGCCTCCACGTGGTGCCCAAGCGCCTCCCTCGTGACCTTGGCGAGGTCCATGGCCCTCCAGGGGAGAGCCCCCAAGCCCTGCCTGTGGAGGGCGCCGGGCGCGCTTCCCTATGCGATGGAAGGAGGCTCCCCCTGAGCAGGCGCGGGCCCTAAGGGGCCTGCCTCCTGAGGGGCCGGGCCGGATGATGTCTTCTTCTTCTTGGGGGCAGCCTCGGGAGGCCTCCTGCTGCCGCGGTCCGGGTCTTCCAGCGATGCGGCCTGAAAGGCTCGCTCTAGGGAGCACACTACGTCTCTCTCTTTGCAGGGCACCGTGATGACCCCGCCGCTTCCTGGCATCTTGAGGACGTTGTAGCCATGGTGGGTTACGGCCATGAACTTGGCCAGCGCCGGGTACCCGAGGATGGCGTTGTACAGCAGGCGAATGTGGGCGACATCGAAGTCGATGAGCTCGGTGCGGTAGTTGTCGCGTGCCCCTAAGGTGACAGGAAGGCGGACCTGCCCTATCGGGACCGTGGAGCCGTCGGTGACTCCGGAGAAGGGCTTGGTTGGCTGAAGCTGACTGTAGGGCACTTGAAGATTGTTGAACGTTTCCATGGATAGGACGTTGAGCCCTACCCCGCCGTCGATGAGGGTCTTGGTGACTAGCACGTTGCTGATGATTGGGGAACAAAGCATCGGGAGGACTCCGGCTGTGGCCACGCACTTGAGCTGATCTGCTGAGCTAAACATGATGGCGCATGCCGACCACCTGAGAGGGCGCGTGGCCTCGAGCTTGGGGAGGACTGCATTCACTTCGCGGGTGAACTGCTTGAAGATGCGCTGAGAGGCTGGGGCTTGAGCTCCGCCCAGGATGCAGGCGATTGCGCGTGGCTCCTGGAAGCCCCCAGCCCCCTCGTCCTGATGATGGTCTTCATTTCTCCTTGGTTGCGGCGGCAACGGAGGGAGGCCTGCGTTCCCTTGCGGGCGATCCTCGCGAGGCTGATCCCTCCAGCCTCCCTCGCGAGGTGGGTCCTGCCAGCGATCCTCGCGAGGTTGGTCGCGCCACCCTTGGCGCGGGCCGCGGTCTTCCCAACGTCCTGCATTCCTTCCTCCTCCTCGGCCGTAGCCCCGGTCGTTGTGGTCGGGACGTCTGCCGACCCTTCCTTCACGCATGGCCCGGAGCTCTTGGCATTCATTGGTGTTGTGGGTGTGGAGGTCGTGGTACACGCAGTACCGACTACCCTTGGAGGATTCGCGCTGATCTCTGCCCTGCTTGGTGTCTGGCTCGGCCGCGAGTATGGCCGCTCCCTTGCGCTTCACGTCCTTGGCCTTGGGCTTCTTCTCTTCGGGGTCCGCGGCAGGCAGCTCGAGGAGGGAGAGGCACCCCTCCTCAGCCCTGGCGCACTTGGTCGCCAAGTTGAACAGCTCCAAGGAGGTGCACAGGTCTTCATGCATCGCCAGCTCCTCCTTCATCTTGACGTCGCGCACACCGTCGGAGAAGGCTGAGATGATGGCCTCCTCCGTCACCCTGGGGATCTTGAGGCACGCGTTGTTGAAGCGCTGGATGTACTTCTGCAGGGTTTCCCCTGGTTGCTGCTTGATACGGCGCATGTCGCTCACGGCGGGTGGCCGGTCGCGAGTACCCTAGAAGTTGGCGATGAAGCGGGTGCGCATCTCGTCCCAGGAGGAGATCGTGCCTGGGGCCAGATTCAGGAGCCAGGTGCGGGCTTCGTCCTTGAGCGCCATGGGAAACCAGTTCGCCATGACCTTTTCGTCTCCGTTGGCAGCCTCGATGCCCAACTCGTAGAGTTGGAGGAACTCTGCAGGGTCAGCCATGCCGTCGTAGCGAGGGGGCAGGTCTGGCTTGAACTTGCCGGGCCACGTGACGCTGCGCAGCTCGGAGGTGAAGGCGCGGCAGCCCGCCGTGGCCACAGGGGGCCTTGGGCGACGGAGAGCTTGGTCCTGCGGGTCCCCATGCGCCGCGGCTGGGGGCAGCGCAGGGTCTTGACGTGCTGGAGCAAGGAGCGCTCCGGCAGCTTCTCGAGGGCGAGGGACTTCTTGGCAGCTCTGCTCTTGCCGCGCTGGTGCCTGACGGAGCGGGTTCCGCCCAGGGGCTGCGCGCCTTGGGGCCAGGGCGCCTTCTTGAGGAGGAGGCGGCTGAGGCGCCCCAGGAGCTTCATTGCCCGCGCAGGGCGGGGTGCGATGCAGCGAGAAGGACAGCGCGGGGGCGCCTCCGGCGGCGCGGACAAGCTCGGTGACTCGGTCGAGCCATTCTTCGTAGACGTCATCGATGGGGCGGTAGCACAGGAGCTCGTTTTTCGTGATGAGCCCAGCTCGGGCCTCCATGGCCGCGCGGGGCGCGCGTGACGAAGAACCAGCGGGGGTGAGCGAGGGCGTGGCAGTGCAGCCATCCCGCCTCATGGATGGATGCTGGGATGATGCTTGCCGTTCGTTCCCCGTCGGGCCGATGGCGGCGTTGACGGAAGGTGAGGGGGAACGACGAGGGCGCCCACCGACGGGAGCCGTCTGGGCGACATGGGAAGCGAGGGCGGTTCGGCGCTCGGCGCGAGCCCGACGAGCGTCAGACATGGATGCGGTGGTCGGAGAAGAACGAGACGACGGAAGGCAAATTCCGGCGCACCCCTACCTGGCGCGCCAAATGTAGGATTGCGGGTTCCGGCAGACCCTTGAGGTTCGAACACTGGGGTGCGCGCGGAGATTCAACCCTCTACCGGCTCGCTCCTCACCGAATCGCTAGGACCTAAACTACCAAACTGAACAGCACAAGAGACACAAGATTTATACTGGTTCAGGCCACCATTATGGTGTAATACCCTACTCCAGTGTGTGGTGTGGTGGATTGCCTCTTGGGCTTGATGATGAACAATACAAGGTAGAACAGCCTCGTGAGGGTCTGTTCTTGGCTGGTACGACGAACTGTTGGGAGGAGTTCAATCGCTCAATCTACTGGTTTCTTGGTGAGGATCCCGATTGCTAGGTCAGGTCCAGATTCAGCTGCCTCTACCCTGGGGGTGGCTAGTCCTATTTATAGGCAAAGGCCCTGGGCCTCTTCCCAAATATTGAGCGGGAAGGGCGCCAACAATTGGCCATTTTGAAGGGGAACAGCGGGTACACTTATCCTGACTAAAGTTGGTCCTCGCATGTCAAAGGCTCTGGTGGTGACGCCGGCTTGGGCTCCACAATGACTTCCTTCCGGCCGTTGGGCTGGTCTTGGTCTTGTTGCACCGAAATGGACGCCTTTGCTTGATGCTCTCGCCTGCGCTTGCCCCCTTTGCACCAAAGAGGAAAGGAGGACACTGCGCGGGCTGGCGCCCGACTGGCACCCTTGGTCGTCATGGCTTGTGTCATGGGCACCTCGCGAGGTACCCCGCCTTGAACTCTCCGCCTCCTCATGAGCCAGCCTGACGAGGCCGTGCCTGAGGGAGCTCCTTGTCGTCCGCCTCGTGAGGCTTGGCCCCTCGCGAGGATCTTGAGCTTGCGTTGATGAAGATGGGCTGTGCTGGGCCTCCTTTGAGCCACGCCGCAGGCCGCAGGAAGGCAAGTCTGGGGACCCCCGTTCCCAGAACGCCGACAGGAGTCCTAGAACTTAGAAGTGAAAATGCTTCCGCGGTCTCAAGAGATCAATTGCGGAATACCGTGCAAGGAGACAATTCTGTAGGTGTACAACTCTGCCAACTGAGCTGCTGTGATAGATTCTTTGATTGGAAGTAAATGAGCCGCTTTTGTAAGCTTGTCGATGACAACGAAGATGGCATCATTCCCACGCTTGGACTTAGGGAATCCAGTGACAAAGTCCATCTCAATGTGATCAAACTTCCATTCTAGAATAGCAAGAGGTTGGAGGAGACCAGCTGGTCGTTGGTGTTCTACTTTCACCCTTCGACAAACATCACATTCATTCACGAATTGAGCAATTTCTTGCTTCATTCGAGTCCACCAATACGACTGCTTGAGGACATGGTACATCTTCGAACTGCCTAGATGAATGGAAAGGAGAGAATTGTGCGCTTCGTTCATTATGACCTTCCTTAGATCACCTTTAGGAACCACAATCCGGTACTCGAAGAATAAGGTTTCCTTGACATCAATGCGATAGCACGTGTATTTGGATAAGCCCTTGGCAATACCGTGTTTCACCTTCTTCACCATGGCATCAAGCAGTTGTGCCTCGCGGATTTGGTCTTCCAGAGTTGGAGTGACTTGAATTTTTGCAAGAAAACCTTTAGGAACAACTTGGAGGTTGAGTTTGTGGAAAGCTTCACAAAGATCAGGCTGGAATGTCTTGAGAATTAAGCTATTGCAATAAGCCTTCCTGCTCAAAGCATCTGCAATCACATTCGCCTTGCCTGGAGTATGTTCAATACTCGGATTGTACTCTTGAATCATTTCGACCCAACAAGTTTGCCTGAGGTTGAGGTTGGGTTGAGTGAAGATATATTTGAGACTCTTGTGATCGGTGAAAATGTCCACTTGCCTTCCCAACAAGAGATGTCTCCATGTTATCAATGCATGGACAACTGCCGCCAACTCAAGATCGTGAGTGGGGTAGGTCCATTCGTTGGGCTTCAACTCACGAGAGGTATAGGCCACAACTTTCTTCTCTTGCATTAACACGGCACCGAGACCTTGCAAAGAGGCATCACAGAAAACTTCGAATGGCTTGGATTCGTCAGGTGGAGTCAAGACAGGAGCTGAGACTAGCTTCTCTTTGAGGGTGTTGAAAGCAACATCACACTCAGGAGTCAAGACATACTTGACATGCTTCTGGAGGAGGTTGGAAAGAGGCTTTGCGATCTTAGAGAAATTCTCAATGAATCTTCGGCAATAGCTTGCAAGTCCAAGGAAACTGCGAAGCTGCTTTACTTTCCGAGGAGGTTCCCAATTCACAACTGCAGAAACCTTCTCGGGATTAACAGCAATGCCTTTGGCGGAGATGATGTGACCAAGGTAAAGAACTTCACCAAGCCAGAACTCACATTTGGAAAACTTCGCATAGAATTGATACTCGCTGAGCTTGTCGAGCACCAATCTCAAATGTTTGGCATGGTCCTTCTTATTCTTGGAGAACACCAAGATATCATCGAGATACACCAAGATGAATTCATTTGTGTAAGGGTTGAAGATGAAGTTCATCATGCGAGAGAAAGTTGGAGGAGCATTGACAAGGCCGAAAGACGTGACAGTATATTCATAAGAGCCAAAGCTTGTTCTGAATGCTGTCTTGGGGATATCTTGTTCACGAATGCGAATCTGATGATAACCCAGACGGAGGTCAAGCTTGGAAAACACCTTTGCACCTTTAAGTTGCTCAAATAGCTCATTGATGTTGGGAAGTGGGTACTTGTTCTTGATTGTCTTCTTGTTCAATGGATGGTAATCGACGCAAAGTCGGTCCGTGCCATCCTTCTTCTGGACAAAAAGAACACCACAACCCCATGGAGAGGAACTCGGTCTGATCAAACCGAGACGTTCTTATTCATCGAGCTGTTTCTTCAATTCCTTCAGCTCCTTTGGTCCAAGCTTGTATGGACGCTTGTAAACGGGTTCAGTACCAGGCTCAAGATCGATAACAAACTCAACTGGCCGGTGAGGAGGCATACCCGGAAGCTCTTCTGGAAAGACATCTTGGTACTCACAAACAACTGGAATCTGAGAGATTGCATCTAACTCGCCCTTCTCATTGAGAGAGAATAACCGAATGGTTTTGTCACGAGCGGCATAGATGATCACATCCTCAGAAGAGTGAGTCAATTGAATCTCCCTGGCAGCACAATCAAGTTTAGCATTGTGCTTAGAAAGCCAGTCAATCCCGAGAATTGGATCAATATCCGAGTCACCAAGAACAATTGGAGAAGACAGAAATTTATAATTGCCCATCTTGATACCAACATTCGGTATCCTCTGCATTACAAAGATAATCTCAGTACTATTTATGTTTTCATGCTTCTGAGATATTTTACGTAATCACAATGAATATCAGAATGCGTGCATTAGAAGAATATTGTGGAACACTGCAAGGACTAACAAAATTGGCACCAATGCATTGAGTGACATTTTGGATGCAATGAAACTCATGGGCTCCCCACCTGCTGATTCTTGTTCAGAATATGATCCTAATGACTATTCTGACCTCGAGGAGTCGAGGGCAGATGGCCTGTCCTGTTCACCCATGAAGGTACCTGTTCTAATTCGGCAAGGTTTTTATTGATTGCGCTTATCTTGCATAAGGTGTCTTGCATTTATTCTACTTTGTTGCACCACCACCTGCTTTGTTTACTTATCATATATGTCAAGATGCCATACCCATCCATTATCAATACATATTACATCTGTCATCATGCCATGTTTTTCACTCAAATGTTGTTCTTGTGCATCAGACATCAAAAAGGAAGAGGGTGATTGCCGAATCTGAAGGAGCACCAGCAAAATCCTTGAAAAATGTGGTGGTGCCGGAGAAATCAGACATCACCCCACTTATACTAGCCCCACCACATAGGAATTGCACTCTAGCAAAAGGTATGCCGATTTCAGTTGCCATAGCACCAGCCGTACCATAGAAAAATCCCACTCTAGCAAAAAGTACAGCAAGTCCACTCGCCGACGACCTATCCCAAGTTCAGAGACGACCAATTCCTGTAGATTGGAAGCCCATTCCAGTTATTCCCAGTTTAAAAGACAATGCTTTCAATGTTGTTAGGGACTACGTGCATATATACCCATCATGGGAAGACTATAGTGAAGACAAACACCATTTTCACATCTTCCTGTCCCACTTACGTGTAAGTGCTGTTATTCATGGTGATTATTTTCCTGTTTCTGCTGATTGAACACATCAATGATTTACATTACATTGTTGTAAGTAGGCGACGGTCAATCTGGATAGTCATGACAAGCAAAGCTTGCTTGCGCTTTTCAAGGAAGCATTGCAGCAGTATTGGTGTTACATGAGGAAACCACACTTTGATGGCAAGTCTATAAACGGATTTCTGGTGAAGTCTCATGTGCTAAATTTAGAAGACTTTGAATGGAAAAACCTTGGTATGCACTGGTCTCATTCCCAAGATGAGGTACTATCTATGATATCACATGACAATTTGAACTTCTACTTTTTCGCATGTGCCTTACGGATCTCTTTTGCAGGAAATCTGCTTGAAGAAGAATTCCGGTTTGAAAAGGATGACAGGATATCGCAAATATGCTGGCCGCTGCTTTTCTCTTGTTAGTACATGTTGTCTTGTATCACTGTACTTGCACTGATTCCTGGTTCATTATGTGACATCAGTATTCATGATAGCTTGCTTATCAATTGTTCACTCCAAATTATCTGATCTATATTAATGGTTACGTTAGTGTAGAATATATCCAATGCCAATGAAAAAGTTTAGCTCTGCATTGTTCTTGTAAGTACCTACTGTCCTTTATCAGTGTACTTATATTGACAGCTAGTTGTTTATGTACCATCACTCTGCAGCTTATTTTCCTTTGCCCTCCATTTTCTACACATCAGATCTATATTTACTCTTACCATAAGGTTGGATAACACCGATGGTACTGAAGAAGATTAGCTCTGCATTGCCCTTGGTTGTACCTTTTGCGATCGTTGTACTTACATTTATAGATACTTGGTTATGTAGCATCACCCTTCATCTTATCTTAAATATTCTCCATTTTTTATTATATTATCACATCTATATTTACTCTTAACAAAATGTAGAATAAAGGCAGTGCTTATGAAGAAGATTTTGTGGTAAACTTCTTGAATCCCCCCCCCATCAGCATGGACAAGGGCTTTATAGAGCCGGTCTTCACCACTAATGTAAGTTTGTCCTTCTTAAGCCTTCAAACTTTGTTGTGTATATTTGGTTAGGCATGGCTGCAACAACTATTTATTTTTGGTGTTTGCATGAAATTGCATGTTTAAAGTTTATTATGTAGTTCATAAACAAAAGTTTGTCCTCCTCAATTTAAGTTTTCAGTTGTACAACCAAGCTCCTTCGTCATACCATGTAAATTAAACTATACAGAGCAAGTGATCTTCTTTTGCACTACATGTATGCTTTTGTTATTGATCCGTAATCCAGTGGTGTGGTGAACCTACCCACTACGGCACAATTTCATATTCTGCAATGTCTTAACTATGAACAATGTCATATCATTCTACTATTATTTAAACCGTCTCTTTATTTGCCAATCTGAAATGGGATAAATTGACAGCACACTAACCATTTATACTTATGAGTTCTTGATCTATAATCCGGTGGTGTCGCGAAGCTGCCAACTCCTTCACAATGTCATTTCCTGCCATGTCTTAACTTGAACAATACCATATTGTATTAATGCTATTTTAAACTGTTTCACTTTATTCGTCAATAAGAAATGTGATGAATTGTCAGCACTGATACTTATATGTGCAAAACATGTCATTTGTCTGCTTGTTTCTCTTTCAGAGTGAGGAGGATATAAGCGTCAAACAAGCGCAGTCTCATCAGCTTGCTCAGCTAGTTGCGTTGCAGCTCCCGAGCAGGGCTAACCTTTCTTGAACTCTATTGAAGTGTTGTTGGTTTTGTATATTATTTTCTCAGCGTGTTTATTTGCACTAGTGGTGATCTTTGATGCCTAGTGTATGTAATCTGCTGTCTGCTTGTGCTTTATTATCATAGTGGCGAACTTTGATGCCTAGTGGATGTAATATGCCATGATTTCTTTATTGATTAGTCTAGGTTTTTTCTTATTCACGATGCTGCGGTTATTTTACTGTATATATATCATGTCTTCGCTCCATGAAAACTAAACTGGCCAAACCGTAAAATTATGGTACATAATCGGGTCGTCATGCAAATCACTATGTATGGGCCGCATCATGGGCCCAATCATCTTGGTCCGTTAACAGGCCTAAATGTAAACTGGCCCACTAGTAGTTTCGGGCCTTTAATAGGCCGAGTAAACCGTCGGCCCTATTTTTGCAAGAAAATTCAATGGGCTTTTAGAAGGCTCAAAAGAAGGTTGCGCCTGAAACATGCGGGACAGCTCACGGGCCGACAGCAGGCCGAAATAGACCCCATGTCACATCCCTAGTTCTGGTATGCAGTAGGCTAGCCCTTCATGTGTGCATCATGTTTAACTTTTGAATGAACTTGAAATGGGGATTGCTCAAACCATAGCATTAAAGGAATTCACTAGGTTCACCTAAAATACTTTCAGTAAGTCCAAATGGCTTTCAAAAATGTTCATGATTTTTGACAAAGGTGAAAAACCTCTACCAAAAATGATGCCAATATTTTTGGGCCATTATGGATTTTTGAATAATCCATATTGTATTTGAATTGGGGCATTTAAATACTATTAATATTTTTAAATGCTCCAACAATTCTGAAAATAGTTAAGGGCCTCTGTAATAATTCATTTAATGCCCACAATTATTTGCAGGATTTATTAAAATGATTTGGGCTATAAACTAAATCAGAAACAAACTACAGAAATAGAAAAGAGAAACAAAATAGAAAAAAAGGGGAGAGAGGCTTACCTGGGCCACTTACCAGCTGGCCCAGTAGTTCGGCCCAGCTGACTGGCCACGCCAGTCGTCCCTCTCCTCTCGCCAGAAGGACAGCACGCGTGGCCGACGCGCGCGAGCACGCGCCTCGCCAGCTCCTGCTTGCCGCCGAGGGTCTGGATGCCTCTCCCGAGCGCCATGCAACCCTCTAGCCCTCCTACTCTCCCCGTGCCCCTCTCCTCTCTCTCCCCGGAACGCTCTCCCCCTCCTCTGTTCTCCTCGCCGAACACGCCCGCCGCCGCCGACGAGAACCACCGTGGCCACCAGCCACCCCACGCCTCGCCTAAGCGCCAAGAAGCTCCGCCTCGTCCCCCTCTTCCTCCTCACCAAGACGGAAGGCGCCGGAAGCCCTGGATGCCGCCAGCTTCGCCGTTCCCCTCCTCGGCCACCGTGGATCGCCGTCGTCAAATCCGTCCCCGTCCGGCCTCCCTCAAGCTCGCCGTCCACCTCTACAGGGTCTACGTGAGCTCTCCGTCTGTTTCCCCCTCTATGTTTCGTCGTTCGCGCGCCGTAGCTAGGTTATCTACCAAGGCCGAAACCCTACCGCCGCCGGCCATGTCGCCACCGTCGCTCTAGCTAGCACAGCTCGCGTCCGACCTCAGGCCCGTGCTCAGGAGCTCCCCAGAAGGCCAAGTCCACCACCCGTTTCCCCTCCCGTGCACCCTAGTGCCGAAACCGCTGAGACCCGAACTCCGGCCGCCGCCTTTGAGCTCGCCGCCGTCGATATAGGTCGCCCCCGGCGTAACTGACTGCACCACTCGACGCGCTGGATCACCAGCTGCCCGTAGGTGGTCTCCTCCGCTTGTTTGGACGCCGGAGCGCGAAACCCGAGCCCCTCCAGAGTGCCTCCGCCGCGTTCTGGTCGCCGTCGGCGTAACTCCGGTGACGCTGACGTGGCAGTTCCATTAGCCGCTAATGACCACTCTAAACACCCCCTTGAGCCACTTCCATGTGGGCCCCGAGCCTAATTAGATTAGTTTAATTTTTCTGTTTAGATTAGTGCTAACCTGTGGACCCCACGTGTCAGATTTTGACTTAGTCAAGTCAACGTTGACCGGTCCCACATGTCATCCACCTAAACCAGCCTGAGACGCTGACCAGTGGGACCCAGGGCCAGGTTTGACCTGGTCGACGCCTTTGACCTGCTGACGTCACACTGACGTCATGCTGACGCAGTTAACCATTTTCTGGATTTAAAATAATTCAGGAAATTTCAGAAAATTGTAAAAACTTCTAAAATTCATAGAAATTCAACCGTAACTCCAAATGAAATAATTTATATATGAAAAATTATCAGAAAAATTCAAGGAATCCATCTGTACCATTTCCATGAATGTTTGAACAATGTTTGTCCTCTGTTTTGGACAAAACAAATAAAGGGCATTTAAATAATCATATATGGAGTTGGAGTTTGAATCATGTATTCAAACCAACTTCATTTAAATCATAGCTAAGTGCATTAGCCCAAAACACATTCATATTGCCATGTCATAGCATGCATCATATTGTGCATTGCATTGATCGTGTTTCTTCTGTGTTTGCTGGTGTTGTTCCCCCTCGGTAGACGTTGTACCGACGATGTGATCGTTGACACTGATGAAGACTCAATGCTATCTTCAGAAGTGCCAGGCAAGCAAAACCCCCTTGTTCATTCCGATACAATCCCACTCTCTCGCTCCTGCTCTCTTTTACTGCATTAGGGCAACAACGATTCAACTGTTACTTGCTGCAGTAGCTGAACCCCTTTATCCTTTGCATGACCTGTCATTCCACAGTAAATAGATGAAACCCACTAGCATGAGTAGGAGTTGTTTGAGCCCTGTTGTGCCTACTCATTCATGCTTGTTGGTCATGCCTGCTACTGCTTAGAGTTGAGTCAGGTCTGATTCATCGGGGGTGAATCAGAGGTGTGTGACCATGTCCTTCTGTGTGTGAGCTAAGTGTGTGAACACGATTTGGTAAAGGTAGCGGTGAGAGGCCATGTAGGAGTACATGGTGGGTTGTCTCATTGCAGCCGTCCTCAGGAACTGAGTTCTGTGTTTGTGATCCATGATTCAGCTACTACCACGCATTGGGCCCAAAACCAATGGACCCTCTCGGCTTCTTAATCACCCTTGTCCTCTGTCCAGGAGTTGCAAGTAGTTTCTGGTGTTTGTAGTATGCTGGAGGCCGTGGGCAGCGCTGACCGGAGGGGAGGGCTGTGATGCGGTAGGCACGTGGCCGGGTATACCGGGCGCCCGTTTGGTGTCACGGAACCCTGTTCACATCGTTTGGGGCTGTGAGCGAAACTCCGGCCGGATCTCCTCATGGATGGAACCCGAATAGGCGATAAACCTGGACTAGAGACTCGAGTGTTTAGGTAGGCCGTGGCTGACACCCACGTTGGGCTTCCGCTTGAAGGTTGCCGAGTACATGTCGTGTAAACGGCGGTAAGTGGTGAGAGCGTGTGTGAAGAAGTACACCCCTGCAGGGTTAACATCATCTATTCGAATAGCCGTGTCCGCGGAAAAGGACTTCTGGGTTGCTTATATCAGTTCATAGACAAGTGAAAGTGGATACTCTAAAATACGCAAGATAGGCGTGAGTGCTATGGATGGCGTTCTCGTAGGGAGACGGGAGCGGATCCATAGTGGTGTATTGGTTGGTGAATATGTGGACTCGTGTGCGCCACCTCAAAAGAGTTGCTTGCAGTCGTAGTTTAGGATAGCCACTGAGTCAAAGCTGGCTTGCTGCGGTTAAACCCACCATCCCCTTTGTTGATAATGATGCATATGTAGTTAGTTCTGATGTAAGTCTTGCTGGGTACATTTGTACTCACGTTTGCCTATTTTATGTTTTTGCAGAGAGACTTCGGTCTCGCTAGTAGTTCCACGTGGACTTCGACGTTTAGCTTGATACCTCAGCTACGATCTTGTGCCCTCGGCAGGATCTGGTAGATAGTCAGGCTTCTCAGCCTCTTTCATTTGTAGATGTCTGTACTCAGACATATTAGCTTCCGCTTGTGCTTTGATCTGTATGCTCTGAATGTAGGGTCATGAGACCCCTGTTTGTAATATCTCGCTCCTCGGAGCCTATTGATTAAATACTTGAGTCGTAAAGTCATGTTGTGATGCCATGTTGTATCTGCACATATCGAGCATATTGTGTGTATGTTATTGAAATGCTTGGTATGTGTGGGATCTGACTATCTAGTTGTTTATCTTTAGTAGCCTCTCTTACCGGGAAATGTCTCCTAGTGTTTCCACCGAGCCATGGTAGCTTGCTACTGCTCTGGAACACTTAGGCTGGCCGGCATGTGTCCTTCTTCGTTCCTGTGTCTGTCCCTTCGGGGAAATGTCACGCGATGAATACCGGAGTCCTGTTAGCCCGCTACAGCCCGGTTCACCGGAGTCCTGCTAGCCCAGTGCTACAGCCTGGATTCACCCGCTGATGACCGACACGTTCGATGCTAGTTCATGGATGCCTGTCCCTATAAGTTTGTGCCACTTTGGGTTTACGACTAGCCATGTCAGCCCGGGCTCCTTATCATATGGATGCTAGCGACACTATCATATACGTGTGCCAAAAGGTGCAAACGGTCCCGGGCAAAGGTAAGGCGACACCCGTGGGAATACCGTGCGTGAGGCCGCAAAGTGATATGAGGTGTTACATGCTAGATCGATGTGGCATTGAGTCAGGGTCCTGACAGCATTGGTATCAGAGCTTGACTGCCTGTAGGATTACCAAGCCAAACTGGTCGAAGTCGAGTCTAGAAATGCTTTAGTTATGTAAGGGAATTGATTGTGGGATGGAACGTAAGGCTCTTTTTACTCCTTATACCTCATGGCCTTATGATCTGAGTCATCCTCTTCTCTTCTACGGGGTTTAAGAACTAGGCCTTCTCATATATCTATCTGGATGACGTGTTACCAATCCATAGACTTATAGAATTGTTGGACTTAAGCCTTTGTTCAGTTTCTACTACTTCCGTATGTTAATTGTTGATCTCGAAACCTTGATATTGTGCTTCTGAGTGGTTATGCCACCATTTTGTAGTATGTCTCCAAACTTTTTGAGCATTTACAGCCGTTATGTTGTTCGAGTCATCCCAGGTTTCTGAACAATCTGATGCACTTGCAAATCCTTTCCCTCTGGTTTTATGTTCCTTTGGGCCAGGTTAATCACACCAATTGCTGAGTTGAGGTATTCTACTGCCTCGACATATATGTTGGAATTATTATTATGACCCTAGGTGTCCTAGGGGATCATCTAGTAATCTAGCCATGATTTGTGTCCAAGTGTGATAATTCTGGCCTTCATTCTCGAAAGCATCCCGTGATGTTATTAGTTAGTAGGTATTCTATTCCTGGGTTCTTGAACCCGAGATTCACTCTACTTACTTCATGTTGATAGTGTTTGCTAGTTCCTTTAGGATATTAGTAACTTTGCGATAGTCTTCGAGGTCCGTGGTATTTTCCTTCTTCCAAATACTATGAACCACTTATGGCAGATGTTTATTGGATCAAAAGATCACAATTAGAGTACTCCTGAGGAGATCTCCATTCATAAATCGTGACTCTGCCAGTCCTACCTCTCTGCATGGGTTATCTGGAAGAAATGTTGATCTCGCTCGACATACTAACCTATGCATCCATAACTCAGAAAATTATATGTTCCTTTGAGTTGTTCTCTTTAGTTGCATTCTGACCCTCGTCTATCAATTGATAGTCCAGAGTATGCGTGCATTCGTTTATCGAGGCCTATTACTCTTGTGGTCCGTCAAGCCATTCTATTCCGAAATAACTAGGAAAAACAAACTCCAGTACCTTGTCCATTTCCAGGATTGGGTCAAAGCAGTCGTACTCCACAGATCAAATTGCTAATCTTGATTTTGCTCTGTTCCACCTTAGAGTATTACCATCTTTATATCAAGAGTGTCATGGGAATTGCACACCATCCTATGAACTCTTGACACAGTGATACCTCTCTCCATCATTATTCATTTCTCGGTTCCCGTGTTGTTGCAACCGGAATGTCGACAAGTGAATCGTGATGTGTGAAATCAATACTCCTAGCAATACTATTGCTTGGTAGTTAAAGGACAAAACTTTCACTCTTAGCGTGTTGGTTATTGAATCATCATTCTAAGACTGATTGTGCTACCTAGTCCTTGTTCTCGGTGCACTCCTCGATCGATGAGTTAGGATTATTTCAAATCTTCGCTCTATTGATCATATCGTCTTGCCTCAAAAAGCAAGATTGTTCTCGAGCTTAGTAACATATCGGTGGTTCGTGATTTTCCAAATATCTTCACGGAAGTATCACCAGGTTGTCGCCTGACCGCTATGTTGAGTTCGTGATCAAGTTGGTTTCTTGTAAACTAGCCATTCTCCAAGAATCTGTGTTGCATACCCCTGAGTTGGTTGGTCAAGCTAAACAACAACTTGGAGAGTCGGGAGATAAAAGCTTGCCTGGCTTAGTTCATTTTAAGGGATATCCTTTTGTGTGTGTTGAAGAAAGATGATATCTTCATCAATTGATCCTTGAGACCAGTTGCTGGAGCTATTGTCTTGCCAAAACTTTGATTTGAGTGTGGGCTATTCTTAAATCAAATCAGAACCAACAATGTTCGTAATGTTGTCTTACTCGTGGATTTTCCTCGAGCATACACCATTATATCTTTTGGGTCTGACCAATACTATCACCTTGTTCACATAGTTATGGAATTCCATCTCCATGGAAATCCCGATAACTTGTTGTTGAGCCCATCAGCAGCATTTTGTCTCATCCATGATTCGTGTTGAACATCCAGCTAGTGTTGGAAACTTTTATAAGCATTATCTTCATGTCTCGTGCATGAAGCATATGTTCGGATGTAAGAAGTGACTTCCTCCAGTTCATGTGCATTTGATGAAAGTTGCCGCCGTGGATTTGAGAAAGTCAATGTTGCTTCCTTTGGAATCGTCTCAAATCATTCATGCATACGTGCGAAGTATTCTGTGGTTCGAAGACTTGCAACCTTCATTCCATATGTAGTCCTAGCACACCAAGCCACTGATTGATTTGTTCAAGGAGAAGAAGTCTCTTCTTAAGAGCAAGACTTATGCGAGGACTTCGATATCCTCGATGATGGTTCCCCACCGGAACCTCGGTAGTGTTTTATTGTAGGACACCATGTGGACACGCTTGTCTCGGACAACGTGTTCACATGTTTGTAGCAAGACCAGCTCATATTTTGGAGCTTGCTATCGTAGTCCATTTTCCGAGAATCTCGCAACGTCATCTCGTCGATTTGTGTTGCAAACTTTAATTTTTCTTTCTAGACTGGATGAGTCTGGAATATTCTGACACCAACCAGATCTGAATCTCAGGCAGATATGATGGTTGGAACATTTCCCAAGAACTATAATATTGGTCTCGTGATAACCGGTAAAGTGGATGTCGTGGCCAACACACCCCGCCGGAAGACCTGTTATTGTAGTATCTTGATTGAGAAAGTTGGCCACCTCCCCATAAGGACTTCGTAGGATTTACTCCCTAGCTATGCCTTATGATTTTTTGTGTTTCCGAAGTACGTCCTTTACTTGATGTTCTAGATACCATACCCATTTTCAAGGAATGGGATACGCTAGTACATCAAGGAGAACATTAGAAGCGGAGTGCTAAATGTCTCTCGGTCGATCATCTAGATTTCGTTCCCTTGGCTTCGCTAAGGTGAAATCCAAGAAAGTGTTATCCCTCCTTTGCATCTGCATCGTCCATCGCTATTCATCATGGTAGTATGTTGTGTGGTCAGCACCCTTGACATGGATGTTGGTGAAACCCTTGATGATTATGGAAATGCTCAAGTTCCTGAGAGCACACTCAAGCGCTAGGTGTTTATCATCGGCACTAACTGGGATTGCTCCCAGTTTCTTCGGTTATGCTATAACCATTTCCAACAGTGGATTCAATCTCTACTGTTGAGCTTCTCCCCAGTTACTAGAATCATTCCTTGTGTTGTTTTCAACAAGGTAATCCACATCATCCATTCTGGCCCGGGAATGTCATCCCACCGAACTCCTCCAAATGATCGATTGTGATTTGCCTTAGGCTAATATAGAGAGTCTCAATGATCTCTATATCAAAGGTAATTCTTTTTGCCACTTACGGGGGATATATTCTACGAGTTACCTTTCCTAAGGTGTCTCGTTGTGGAATCATGGCAACTATTTTCCTCGCTACTTTGAAACCTCATCAAACAGTTCCTTTCGTCCTTCATGATGAGTGTTTTGCCTCTCAGCTCAAGAGATGTTCTACATCTCATTCCGTGAGTTGATCTTGTGATCATTAAAATGATCCATCCTTGTAGAGTGTTTCTGTCCTCGTGTTGGATGAAAATTTCAAAAGCAAAGACGTCAAGATCAATTGGAGCACTGAATCAGCATCCTCGAGAAGGACAATTGGATCATGAAGTTTGAGCTGGCTTAGTGTCCCCTTGTCTTCTTACCTCACGACCTGAATCTCGGGACGAGATTCTTGTTTAGTGGGGGCGAGTTGTCACATCCCTAGTTCTGGTATGCAGTAGGCTAGCCCTTCATGTGTGCATCATGTTCAACTTTTGAATGAACTTGAAATGGGGATTGCTCAAACCCTAGCATTAAAGGAATTCACTAGGTTCACCTAAAATACTTTCAGTAAGTCCAAATGGCTTTCAAAAATGTTCATGATTTTTGACAAAGGTGAAAAACCTCTACCAAAAATGATGCCAATATTTTTGGGCCATTATGGATTTTTGAATAATCCATATTGTATTTGAATTGGGGCATTTAAATACTATTAATATTTTTAAATGCTCCAACAATTCTGAAAATAGTTAAGGGCCTCTGTAATAATTCATTTAATGCCCACAATTATTTGCAGGATTTATTAGAATGATTTGGGCTATAAACTAAATCAGAAACAAACTACAGAAATAGAAAAGAGAAACAAAATAGAAAAAAAGGGGAGAGAGGCTTACCTGGGCCACTTACCAGCTGGCCCAGTAGTTCGGCCCAGCTGACTGGCCATGCCAGTCGTCCCTCTCCTCTCGCCAGAAGGACAACACGCGTGGCCGACACGCGCGAGCACGCGCCTCGCCAGCTCCTGCTTGCCGCCGAGGGTCTGGATGCCTCTCCCGAGCGCCACGCAACCCTCTAGCCCTCCTACTCTCCCCGTGCCCCTCTCCTCTCTCTCCCCGGAACACTCTCCCCCTCCTCTGTTCTCCTGACCGAACGCGCCCGCCGCCGCCGACGAGAACCACCGTGGCCACTGGCCACCCCACGCCTCGCCTAAGCGCCAAGAAGCTCCGCCTCGTCCCCCTCTTCCTCCTCACCAAGACGGAAGGCGCCGGAAGCCCTGGATGCCGCCAGCTTCGCCGTTCCCCTCCTCGGCCACCGCGGATCGCTGCCGTCAAATCCGTCCCTGTCCGGCCTCCCTCAAGCTCGCTGTCCACCTCTACAGGGTCTACGTGAGCTCTCCGTCCATTTCCCCCTCTCTGTTTCGTCGTTCGCGCGCCGTAGCTAGGTTATCTACCAAGGCCGAAACCCCACCGCCGCCGGCCATGTCGCCGCCGTCGCTCTAGCTAGCGCAGCTCGCGTCAGACCTCAGGCCCGTGCTCAGGAGCTCCCCAGAAGGCCAAGTCCACCACCCGTTTCCCCTCCCGTGCACCCTAGTGCCGAAACCGCTGAGACCCGAACTCCGGCCGCCGCCTTTGAGCTCGCCGCCGTCGATATAGGTCGCCCCCGGCGTAACTGACTGCACCACTCGACGCGCTGGATCACCAGCTGCCCGTAGGTGGTCTCCTCCGCTCGTTTGGACGCCGGAGCGCGAAACCCGAGCCCCTCTAGAGTGCCTCCACCGCGTTCTGGTCATCGCCGGCGTAACTCCGGTGACGCTGACGTGGCAGTTCCATTAGCCGCTAATGACCACTCTAAACACCCCCTTGAGCCACGTCCATGTGGGCCCCAAGCCTAATTAGATTAGTTTAATTTTTCTGTTTAGATTAGTGCTAACCTGTGGACCCCACGTGTCAGATTTTGACTTAGTCAAGTCAACATTGACTGGTCCCACATGTCATCCACCTAAACCAGCCTGAGACGCTGACCAGTGGGACCCAGGGCCAGGTTTGACCTGGTCGACGCCTTTGACCTGCTGACGTCACACTGACGTCATGCTGACGCAGTTAACCATTTTCTGGATTTAAAATAATTCAGGAAATTTCAGAAAATTGTAAAAACTTCTAAAATTCAAAGAAATTCAACCGTAACTCCAAATGAAATAATTTATATATGAAAAATTATTAGAAAAATTCAAGGAATCCATCTGTACCATTTTCATGCATGTTTGAACAATGTTTGTCCTCTGTTTTGGACAAAACAAATAAAGGGCATTTAAATAATCATATATGGAGTTGGAGTTTGAATCATGTATTCAAACCAATTTCATTTAAATCATAGCTAAGTGCATTAGCCCAAAACACATTCATATTGCCATGTCATAGCACGCATCATATTGTGTATTGCATTGATCGTGTTTCTTCTTTGTTTGCCGGTGTTGTTCCCCCTCGGTAGACGTTGTACCGACGATGTGATCGTTGACACTGATGAAGACTCAATGCTATCTTCAGAAGTGCCAGGCAAGCAAAACCCCCTTGTTCATTCCGATACAATCCCACTCTCTCGCTCCTGCTCTCTTTTACTGCATTAGGGCAACAACGATTCAACTGTTACTTGCTGCGGTAGCTGAACCCCTTTATCCTTTGCATGACCTGTCATTCCACAGTAAATAGATGAAACCCACTAGCATGAGTAGGAGTTGTTTGAGCCCTATTGTGCCTACTCATTCATGCTTGTTGGTCATGCCTGCTACTGCTTAGAGTTGAGTCAGGTCTGATTCATCGGGGGTGAATCAGAGGTGTGTGACCATGTCCTTCTGTGTGTGAGCTAAGTGTGTGAACACGATTTGGTAAAGGTAGCGGTGAGAGGCCATGTAGGAGTACATGGTGGGTTGTCTCATTGCAGCTGTCCTCAGGAACTGAGTTCTGTGTTTGTGATCCATGATTCAGCTACTACCACGCATTGGGCCCGAAACCAATGGACCCTCTCGGCTTCTTAATCACCCTTGTCCTCTGTCCAGGAGTTGCAAGTAGTTTCTGGTGTTTGTAGTATGCTGGAGGCCGTGGGCAGCGCTGACCGGAGGGGTGGGCTGTGATGCGGTAGGCACGTGGCCGGGTATACCGGGCGCCCGTTTGGTGTCACGGAACCCTGTTCACATCGTTTGGGGCTGTGAGCCAAACTCCGGCCGGATCTCCTCATGGATGGAACCCGAATAGGCGATAAACCTAGACTAGAGACTCGAGTGTTTAGGTAGGCCGTGGCCGACACCCACGTTGGGCTTCCGCTTGAAGGTTGTCGAGTACATGTCGTGTAAACGGCGGTAAGTGGTGAGAGCGTGTGTGAAGAAGTACACCCCTGCAGGGTTAACATCATCTATTCGAATAGTCGTGTCCGCGGAAAAGGACTTCTGGGTTGCTTATATCAGTTCATAGACAAGTGAAAGTGGATACTCTAAAATACGCAAGATAGGCGTGAGTGCTATGGATGGCGTTCTCGTAGGGAGACGGGAGCGGATCCATAGTGGTGTATTGGTTGGTGAATATGTGGACTCGTGTGCGCCACCTCAAAAGAGTTGCTTGCAGTCGTAGTTTAGGATAGCCACCGAGTCAAAGCTGGCTTGCTGCGGTTAAACCCCACCATCCCCTTTGTTGATAATGATGCATATGTAGTTAGTTCTGATGTAAGTCTTGCTGGGTACATTTGTACTCACGTTTGCCTATTTTATGTTTTTGCAGAGAGACTTCGGTCTCGCTAGTAGTTCCACGTGGACTTCGATGTTTAGCTTGATACCTCAGCTACGATCTTGTGCCCTCGGCAGGATCTGGTAGATAGTCAGGCTTCTCAGCCTCTTTCATTTGTAGATGTCTGTACTCAGACATATTAGCTTCCGCTTGTGCTTTGATCTGTATGCTCTGAATGTAGGGTCATGAGACCCCTGTTTGTAGTATCTCGCTCCCGGAGCCTATTGATTAAATACTTGAGTCGTAGAGTCATGTTGTGATGCCATGTTGTATCTGCACATATTGAGCATATTGTGTGTATGTTATTGAAATGCTTGGTATGTGTGGGATCTGACTATCTAGTTGTTTATCTTTAGTAGCCTCTCTTACCGGGAAATGTCTCCTAGTGTTTCCACCGAGCCATGGTAGCTTGCTACTGCTCTGGAACACTTAGGCTGGTCGGCATGTGTCCTTCTTCGTTCCTGTGTCTATCCCTTCGGGGAAATGTCACGCGATGAATACCGGAGTCCTGTTAGCCCGCTACAACCCGGTTCATCGGAGTCCTGCTAGCCCAGTGCTACAGCCTGGATTCACCCGCTGATGACCGACACGTTCGATGCTGGTTCATGGATGCCTGTCCTTGTAAGTTTGTGCCACTTTGGGTTTACGACTAGCCATGTCAGCCCGGGCTCCTTATCATATGGATGCTAGCGACACTATCATATACGTGTGCCAAAAGGCGCAAACGGTCCCGGGCAAAGGTAAGGCGACACCCGTGGGAATACCGTGCGTGAGGACGCAAAGTGATATGAGGTGTTACATGCTAGATCGATGTGGCATTGAGTCGGGGTCCTGACACCCCAGCCCATGATTTTGCTAATCACATGACGGGCCGTTAACAGGCCAAAATTGTCTCGGTCCTTGTTTGGCCCAATCAGATTATCGGTTGTGAGCAGACCAGATGCAAAGTGGGCCATAGTTAGGCCCAACTATATGAAGGGCTTTTAACAAGCCGAAATAAATATAGGGCAGAAATGTTAAACGGGCCTTTAACATGCCGAAACTAATATCAGGCCATATTACTAAATGGGCCTTTAGCAAACAGAAATCCTAACCGAGCCTCAAGTGGGCCCAAAAGCACAGGGCCCAGTTGACGGGCCGAATCTAATATGGGACATGATTTAGCCCAAAGGCTCTTAAAGGGTCGGATCTGATATGGGATGTAATATGGCCCAGAACGTGGTAAGCTATTAATGGGCTCGATCTCATATGGTCCCTTATTAGGCCCAAAACATGGCAGGCTGTTAATGGACCGGATCAAATATGGGCCGGCATTTGGCCCAAAACATGGTAGCCTGTTAACGGGCCAGCCCACTAGTGTCTTCAAAATCTTGTGGGCCTTTAGCTGGGCCGGCCCATTATGTTTTGTAAAATCTTGTGGGCCTTTAGCTGGGTCGGCCCATTATGGTCTGCAAAATCTTATGGGCCTTTAGTTGGGTCGTCCCATTATGGTATGCAAAATCTTGTGGGCCTTTAGTTGGGTTGGCCCATTTAATCTTTATGGGCCACTTTTGGCCCTTTCCACGTGTCAGCATATCATAGGCGCATCTCGCCCATTGGATGAGTGACATCTATGCCAATGTGGAGCTGACACGTGGTTCCGTCGGCCAATGAGAATTTTACACGTGGAAAATCACCATTGGTCTGTTAGCGGGTTATCGGACCCGATAGTTTAACGGTGACCCATTACAGTGGATGCCACATGTTGGTTACCCTTGATGAAAGCACTTCTATGACTCGGCATTTATCGTCATGGAAGTGGACACTTCCATGATGATGATTTTGGTATTGTCATGGAACACTTCTACGACATCACAGGTATGACTATCTTGATTCTGTCATAAAATCGTCATGGATGTACATGCATGACAGAAAAGATGACCTACTGTGACAAACACATATCATCATGGAAGTGTATTTTTTTGTAGTGCATGTTGGCGTCCCCGGGCATCTCAAGAATAGCAAAGTTCGTTAAGATAGTAACATTTGCAACTACAACATGCACATCCTCACAAATACGATAGGTATAATAGTTGATTTATCAGCCATTTGCAAAGAGATTTCAGTAGGTGTCAACTTATTCAAATCAAGTCTTCTATATAAAGAGAAATACATAACCCTGACACCGGCTCCCAAATTACATAAATCAGTTTTGACATAACTTCTTTTAATGGAGCATGGTATAGTTAGTATTCCTGGATCTCCTAGCTTCTTATGTACTCCACCCTTAAAGTACAAGCATCGTGGAAATTTCAGCTTCAAGTATCTTTCTTTTATTAGTGACAATATCTTTCATGTATTTAGCATATGGAGGCATTTTCAAAATATCAGTCAAGTGAGTGCACAAAAAGATAGGTCTAAGCATTTCAACAATGCGCTCAAAATCCTCCTCATCCTTATTTTTTGGAGGCTTACTAGGAAAAGGAATGGGTTTCTGAACCCATGGTTCTCTTTCTTTACCATGTTTTCTAGCAATGAAATCTCTTTTATCATATCTTTTATTCTTAGGAGGTGGGCTATCAAAAACAATAGCAGGTTCTATTTCTACATCATTATCAGGTTCTTTATCATTGTTTGGTTGAGGATCAACATGAATATTATCATTATCATTATCACTAGGTGGATGTTCATTACCAGACTGTGTCTCAGCGTCAGAAATAGAAACATCATTACTATTCTCAGAATGTTTTTCTACCGCAGGTTCACCAGAAGCATGCAGAGTTCTATCATTTTTATTTTTCTTCTCACTTGAACTGGGTGCATCAATATTAATTCTCTGAGAATCCTGCTCAATTCTTTTAGGATGACCTTCAGGATATAGAGGCTGCTGAGTCATTCTACCTCCTCTAGTCATTACTCTAACAACATGATCGTTCATTTTATTATTCATCTCATTAAGCAAATCATTTTGTAATTTAGCAACTTCTTCTAACTGAGTGTGAACCATGGATGCAGGTTTACCTAAACCTTTGACAACATTAGCAATTCTAAACATGTGATGCCCTGATAACCCACAGGTGTAGGGGATCAATTGTAGCCTCTTTTGATAAGTAAGAGTGTCGAACCCAACGAGGAGCTAAAGGTAGAACAAATATTCCCACAAGTTCTATCGACCACCGATACAACTCTACGCACGCTTAACGTTCGCTTTACCTAGAACAAGTATGAAACTAGAAGTACTTTGTAGGTATTGTAGGATAGGTTTGCAAACATAATAAAGAGCACATAAATAAAACTAGGGGCTGTTTAGATAAAGAAACAACTAAGTTAGTTTTAGTAGAGAGATTTTTGTCATGAGAAAGTTATTTGCCCTATGTAATAGATAACTAGACTAGTAATCATTATTGCAATTTTATATGAGGGAGAGGCATAAGCTAACATACTTTCTCTTCTTGGATCATATGCAGTTATGTTTGGAACTCTAGAAAGCATCCACAACTACTAAAGATCATTAAGGTAAAACTCAACCATAGCAATAAAGTATCAAGTCCTCTTTATTCCCATACGCCATGACCCACTTATCCGTGTTTGTGTTTCATTCAGTCACGCAACACAGACAATAAGCAAACCATGAACATATTGCAAACCCTACAGCGGGGATCCCTCATGCTTGCGCGACACGGAGAGCACCACAGGATAGCACCAATAAAAAAATACAACTCAAACCAACCATGATCATCAATCAACCCATAGGACAAAACAGATCTACTCAAACATCATAGGATAGACATACATCATTGGGAAATAATATATAGCATTGAGCACCACGTTTAAGTAGATATTACAGCAGGGAGAAGAGGTGTTACACCACTGCATAGAGGGGAGAAAGTTGGTGACGACGGCGGTGAAGTTGTTGGTGTAGATCGTCGTCACGATGATGGCCCCGGCGGCGTTCCGGCGCCACCAGGAGAGAGGGGCAGAGAACCCCCTCCTTCTTCTTCTTCCTAGACCTTCCCCCTAGATGGGAGAAGGGATTCCCCTCTGGTCCATGGCCTCCATGGCGGCGGAGGGGCGGGAGCCCCTCCGAGATTGGATCTCTCTCTCTCTCTCTCTCTCTCTCTCTCTCTATCTCTCTCTCTCTCCTTCTATTTCTTCGCTCCCTAATTCTGGCCTTTCACCGTTTCTTAAATTCTCAGAGATCCGTAACTACGATTGGGCTGAAATTTTAACACGATTTTATACAGATATTAGCTTTCTTGCGGCAACAGAAGGGCACCAACCGCCTTACGGGGTGACCACAAGGGCCCAGAGCACGCCCTACCCCCTAGGGCGCGCCCCCTACCTTGTGGCCCCCTCGAGCATCGTGTCACGTTATTCCAATTCCCAAAATTCACATATATTCCAAAAACAATCTCTGTAAGATTTTATCGCGCTTGGACTCCGTTTGATATGGATTTTTTTGCAAAACAAAAAACATGCAACAAACAAGAACTGGCACTTGGCACTGGATCAATATGTTAGTCCCAAAAATAGTATAAAAAGTTGCCAAAAGTATATGAAAGCTGTAGAATAAAGGCATGAAACAATCAAAAATTATAAATACGACAGAGACGTTTCAGCATCCCCAAGCTTAATTCCTGCTCGTCCTCGAGTAGGTAAATGATAAAAAAGATAATTTTTGATGTGGAATGCTACCTAGCATAATCCTGATCATGTAATCTAATAATGGCATGAATATGAAGACACGCGTGATTCAAAGCAATAGTCTATCATTTGACATAATGACAATAATACTTCAAACATACTAATAAAGCAATCATGTCTTCTCAAAATAGCATGGCCAAAGAAAGTTATCCCTACAAAATCATATAGTCTGGCTATGCTCCATGTTCACCACACAAAGTATTTCATCATGCACAACCCCGATGACAATCCAAGCAATTGTTTCATACTTCTAATGTTCTCAAGCCTTTTTCAACTTTCATGCAATACATGAGCATGAGCCATGGATATAGCACTATAGGTGGAATATAAGGTGGTTGTGAGGAGAAGACAAAAAGGGAGAAAGTCTCACATCAACTAGGAAAACTAAAGGGCTATGGAGATGCCCTTCAATCAATATCGATGCAAGTGAGAAGGGGTTGACATGCAACGGATGCACTAGAGCTATAAGTGTATGAAAGCTTGATACGTCTCCATCGTATCTACTTTTCCAAACACTTTTGCCCTTGTTTTGGACTCTAACTTGCATGATTTGAATGGAACTAACCCGGACTGACGTTGTTTTCAGCAGAACTGCCATGGTGTTATTTTTGTGCAGAAATAAAAGTTCTCAGAATGACCTGAAAATCCACGGAGAAACTTTTCAGAATGAATAAAAAATACTGGCGATAGAAATAGCATCAGGGGGCCCACACCCTATCCACGAGGGTGGGGGCGCACCCCCCTGCCTCGTGGGCCCCCCTAGATGTCCATCGACCTCAACTCCAACTCCATATATTAGCTTTCGCGGAGAAAAAATTAGAGAGAAAGCTTCATCGCGTTTTACGATATGGAGCCGTCGCCAAGCCCTAATCTCTATCGCGAGAGCTGATCTGGAGTCCGTTCGGGGCTCTGGAGAGGGGGATTCGTCGCCGTCGTCATCATCAACCATCCTCCATCACCAATTTCATGATGCTCACCGCCGTGCGTGAGTAATTCCATCGTAGGCTTGCTGGACGGTGATGGGTTGGATGAGATTTACCATGTAATCAAGTTAGTTTTGTTAGGGTTTGATCCCTAGTATCCACTATGTTCTAAGATTGATGTTGCTATGACTTTGCTATGCTTAATGCTTGTCACTAGGGCCCGAGTGCCATGATTTCAGATCTGAACCTATTATGTTTTCATGAATATATGTGAGTTCTTGATCCTATCTTGCAAGTCTATAGTCACCTATTATGTGTTATTATTCAACAACCCCGAAGTGACAATAATCGGGATACTTCTCGGTGATGACCGTAGTTTGAGGAGTTCATGTATTCACTAAGTGCTAATGCTTTGGTCTGGTACTCTATTAAAAGTAGGCCTTAATATCCCTTAGTTTCCATTAGGACCCCGCTGCCACGGGAGGGTAGGACAAAGGATGTCATGCAAGTTCTTTTCCATAGGCATGTATGACTATATTCGGAATACATGCCTACATTACATTGATGAACTGGAGCTAGTTTTGTGTCACCCTATGTTATAACTATTACATGAGGAATCACATCCGACATAATTATCCATCACTGATCCAATGCCTACGAGCTTTTCATATATTGTGCTTTGCTTATTTACTTTATTGTTGCTACTGTTTCAATCACTACAAATCTGCTATTGTTACTTTTATCACTGTTGCCATTACTATCATACTTCTTTGCTACTAAACACTTTGCTGCAGATACTAAGTTATCCAGGTGTGGTTGAATTGACAACTCAACTACTAATACTTGAGAATATTCTTTGGCTCCCCTTGTGTCAAATCAATAAATTTGGGTTGAATACTCTACCCTCGAAAACTGTTGCGATCCCCTATACTTGTGGGTTATCAAGACTATTTTCTGGCGCCGTTGCCGGGGAGCATAGCTCTATTCTTTGAGTCACTTGGGATTTATTTCTGCTGGTCACTATGAGGAACTTGAAAGACGAAAGAACAAAGATTTTTCCTTCAACTACGAGGGGAGGTAAGGAACTGCCATCTAGCTCTGCACTAGATTCTCCTTCTGTTTTGAGTAAGCTTGCGACACCTAAACCTGTTACTGCTATGAATTCTGATATGTCGCATGTTATTGATGATGCCACCTCTACTATGCATGATACTTATGATGAAACTACTTCTGTGCTTGATACTACTTTGCCAGTAGGTGAATTTCTTGATGAGCAACTTGCTAGGGTTAGAGAGAATGAAATTATTGAAGATGGAATTATTGAAGATAGTGATGATGAAGGTTCTCCCCTTAAGTATGAATTGCCTGTTGTTCCAGAGGGTTATGTTATGGATGAAGAAACTACTAGAGCTATTCTTGCTTGCAATGATAGATATGATCTTAAGAAGTTATTAGCTAAATGGAAACAGAAATCTCTAAATGCTAGAATGAAATATGAGCCTGCTTTTGCTACTTCACCTATCTTTTTTACTGATAAGGATTGTGAATTCTCTGTCGATCTTGAGATAATTACTTTGGTTGAATCTGATCCTTTTTATGGCAATGAATCTGAAACTGTTGTGGCACATCTTACTAAGTTAAATGATATAGTCACCCTGTTCACTAATGATGAGAAGTCTCGCTACTATTATATCCTTAAGATATTTCCATTCTCATTAAAGGGTGATGCTAAAACTTGGTTTAATTCTCTTGATCCTGGTTGTGTGCGTAGTCCCCAGGATATGATTTATTACTTCTCTGCTAAATATTTCCATGCTCATAAGAAACAAGTTGCCTTGTGGGAAATATATAATTTTGTAGAAATTGAAGAAGAGAGTCTCCCACAAGCTTGATCATCCTCTTAATGCTTTGCCTGATCATCTTCTTAAGAAAAATGAAATACTTGATATCTTTTATAATGGACTAACCGATGCCTCCAAGGACTACTTGGATAGTTGTGCTAGTTGTGTTTTCAAGGAAAGAACAGTCGACCAAGCTGAATTGCTATTGAATAATATGTTGACTAATGAAAATAATTGGACTGTTCCTGATCCAATTCCTGATCCAATTGAGCCAACTCCTGAGCCAATTCCTGAGCCTATTCCTAAACCAACTCCAAAGAAGAGGGGTGTTCTATTCCTCAGTCCTGAAGATATGCAAGAGGCAAAGAAATATATGAAAGGAAAAGGTATTAAAGCTAAAGATGTTAAGAATTCACCTCCTGTTGAACAAATACATGGTCTTAATCTACCACCTATTGAGGAAACGCATTGTCTTGATAACCCAACACAGGTAGTAAAGGTAAATTCTCTCTATAGATATGATAAAGATGAAATCCCCTCTACTAAGTTTCCTAGCCAATGTTTAGATGAATTTGATGACTTTATGGCTAGACAAGAAAATTTCAATGCTTATGTTGGTAGAGAATTAAAGAGTAATGCTTACATGATTGGACGCTTGAGTGATTATATGGCTAGAGTTAAAGGTCAACCTAAACTCATTAGCAAATATGCTTCTAGGGTTACCACTCAAGTAGAGCGAGTACTTAAAGCTCAAAGTGATTTGCTCGATGAACTAAATAATAAACATGATTTTGCTGTTAGAGCGGCTACTAGAACTGGTAGAATGACTCAGGAACCTTTGTATCCTGAAGGCCACACTAAGAGAATAGAGCAAGATTCTCAAAGAAATAATTTAGATGCACCTAGTCCTTTTAAAAATAAGAAAAAGAAAAATGATAGGACTTTGCATGCTTCTAGTGAACCTGTTGTAGACACACCTGAGAATCCCAATGATATTTCTATTTCTGATGCTGAAACACAATCTGGTGGTGAACATGAACCTAGTGATAATGTTCATGTTGATGCTCAACCTAGCAATAACAATGATGTAGAGATTGAACCTGATGTTGATCTTGATAACCCACAATCAAAGAATCAACTTATGATAAGAGAGACTTTGTTGCTAGGAAGCACGGTAAAGAAAGAGAACCACGAGTTCAGAAACCCATGCCTTTTCCTCCCAAGCCATCCAAGAAAAAGGATGATGAGGATTTTGAGTGCTTTGCTGAAATGATTAGACCTATCTTCTTATGTATGCGCTTAACTAACATGCTTAAAACAAATCCTTATGCTAAATATATGAAGGATATCATTACAAATAAAAGAAAGATATCGGAAACTGAGATTTCCACCATGCTTGATAATTATACTTTTAAGGGTGGAATACCAAAGAAACTAGAAGATCCAAGAGTACCAACAATACCATGCTCCATTAAAAGAAACTATGTTAAAACTACTTTATGTGATCTTGGAGCCGGTGTTAGTGTTATGCCTCTCTCTTTATATCATATACTTGAGTTGAATAAGTTGAGACCTACTGAAATATCTTTGCAAATGGCTGATAAATCAACTGCTATACCTGTCGGTATTTGTGAGGATGTGCCTGTTGTGGTTGCAAATGTCACTATCTTAACGGACTTTGTTATTCTTGATATTCCCGAGGACGATAGTATGTCGATTATCCTTGGTAGACCCTTTTTGAATACTGAAGGGGCTGTTATTGATTGCAACAAAGGCAATATCACTTTTCATGTTAATGGTAATGAGCATACGGTGCACTTTCCAAGGAAACAACCTCAAGTTGACAGTATCAATTCTATTGGAAAAGTTCCAACTATCATTATTGGAGGTTTTGAATTTCCTATTCCTACTGTCAAGAAGAAATATGATATTCTTATTATTGGGGATGTTCATATCCCCATTGAGGTAACCTAGTGTTATCCAAAATTTCTCCGGTTCCATGCTATTCGGAATGAGTTTGTTAACAAGACTTGATCAACCTTGTTAGTGGATTCCTTTTGATGATCATGAGATGGATGAAACTAGAAGGCACAACCTTCTGTACCCTCCTTTTACTTTCTGTTATTTGGATTAAATAAAGAAAAAAATAGTATTTTCTGTCTGTTTTCTGAATTATCCATGCAATAAAAAAATATCCCGAAAATAAAAGCTCTCCAAATGCCCTAACAATTTAGTATGATTTTTTTTCTAAAATATTTGAGAATTTTAGGCACTGAGAACACAGCGGGGGGGGGGGGGGCAAGCACCTGGCCACGAGGGTCCAGGGCGTGCCCCCTGCCTCGTGGGCCACGGTGGCCCCCCTCCACTTATTCCTGCACCCACACACTTCTTCTTCCTCCCAAAAAAATCACTATCCAGCTCAACCATGAGTTCTAGCTCATTTTGCTGCGATTTTCGATCTCCTTGCTCAAAGATCCATTCACAAAACTGCTTTGGGAGATTGTTCCTTGGTATGTGACTCCTCCAATGGTCCAATTAGTTTTTGTTCTAGTGCGTTATTCATTGCTAATTTTTGTTGCATAGGCGACCCTGTTCTTGAGCTTGCATGTCAAATTTATGAGGTCCCAAGTAATTCTAATGCATGATATAGGCTCTATGCACTTGTGGGAGTAGTTGCTATCAGTTTTATTGAGTTTGATTCACTTTTATTTTGAGTTACTAAAAATTTCAGAAATTTTTCAGAGGAAGAATTATGTCTTGGAAAATGTACCAAGGTGGTTCTTCAAGAAAGCAAGGACCCATGCGTGCTATGCGTGAGCAAGATGATGAACCACCAAGGGAAGCTGATGTGCGGCCTTGTGAATGGCCGTCAGAAGAATTTATGGTCAATGTAGGCATCAAGGATGAATTTGATACATATGTGCGTAATGCTGACCTTGAGGACTTCATGCAAGATAAGTGTCCTCAGTACTATTATTTGACTGATTCATTCGTGAGAAGGTTTAAATTTTCATCTTTGCATAATTCTCAAAGTGTCCTGTTTGATATTTATGATCAATCATATACCATGGACCTAGAAGATTTTACTACTGCTTGCGAACTCCCACAGTGGGGTAGTGTTAATGAACCCCATAAATCTGAATATAAAGACTTTCTTCCTAGTATCACTGTGGGAGAATCTAGAGAAATAGCAAAAGCTACCATAGGGAGCACTCATTTTCTTGCTATACATTATTTTGCTCTCTTCATTGGTAGATGCATTAATGGTAAAGATGAAGCATGTCACATGTGTGTTCCTGATATTTGTGTTCTCAAGAGTGTTGTATTAGGTGATAAAGAATACAACTTGGGGGCAATTGTTGCACGTAGATTGCGTAGATTGCATAATAATGGTTTAGTTGGAGATTTATTTGGAGGGATTTATGCAACCCGTGTGGCTAATTATCTTGGTATACCTCCACATGAGGGTGATAGGGAGTTGCCTCCCGCTTATTTAGATTATAATGCTATGGCCAGTCATCATTTTCTTGAGAGGAATGAACAATTCCTCCAGTATCGACTAATCTTTGACAGACGTCGCGCTGTCCATGTTACTCTCCCTGCTCCTTCCCTTTTTGATTACCAGGCAAAAAGAAGATATGTTGTCACCAGGGAGGAGGCAAATGAGTACGAGAGGAGGACAGAGGCAGCTCGCCGCCGTGCTGCAGGCCAGGAGGCAATGGCTGTTGCATCTCAGTACGACCCCAGTTACAACTTCGGATATCAGTCAGGCTATCCATGGCCATAGACCAACTTAGGCCAAAAGCCTAAGCTTGGGGGAGTACGTATTTCTCACCGACATTACACTCATGTTCACACACTCATTCTAGTTGTCGGTGCTCATACTTTTTCATTGTACTATCCATGCTAGTTTAATTTCTTTTTCTAGCTTTCTTCTTGTGTGTTTGACAAACCTTAAGAAAAACCAAAAAAAATAGTTAGTTTAATTTCCATGCTTATAGTAGTAATTAAAAGAAACCCCCCCCCCCCAAAAAAAGATTTCTCATTCTTCTTTTGCTTGTTGGGAGCTTTCTCGTGTAAATAGTTTTATTTCTTTTTTTTCCTTTGGGGGTCGAGAGGAGAAGACCATAATGAAAATGTTTAGTGGCTCAAAGATGCATGATTGTTGATTTAACTAAGAGCCCATATTACCTTGTCTTCTCTCTTGAATTGAATGCTTGCAGATTCCAGCTTAGTCCAATGCACGTGCACTATTATTATTATACACACCGTTCGGTCGTGCGAGTGAAAGGCAATAATGACGATATATGATGGACTGATTGAGATGAGAGAAGCTGGTATGAACTCGACCTCTCTTATTTTTGTAAATATGATTAGTTCATCATTCCTGATTCAGCCTATTATGAATAAACATGTTTGCAATGACAATTAGAGATTATAGTTGCTTATGTCATGCTTAATTAGCTAAGAGTTTATAATGGTTTACCTTGCGTGCCAACATGCTATTAAAATGGTTGTGATGTGGTATGATAGGGTGGTATCCTCCTTTGAATGATTCGAGTGACTCGACTTGGCACATGTTCACGCATGTAGTTGAAACAAAATCAACATAGCCTTCACGATATTTATGTTCATGGTGGACTATATCCTACTCATGCTTGCACTCGGTGCAGATTAATTTTAATGCATGTTCATGACTGTTGTCGCTCTCTCATTTGGTCACTTCCCAGTCTTTTGCTAGCCTTCACGTGTACTAAGCGGGAATACTTCTTGTGCATCCAAACTTCATAAACCCCAAAGTTATTCCATATGAGTCCACCATACCTTCCTATATGCGGTATTTACCTGCCGTTCCAAGTAAATTGGTATGTGCCAAACTCCAAACCTTCAAATGAAATTCTGTTTTGTATGCTCGAGCAGCTCATGTATCAACTAGGGCTGTCTGTATCTTCCATGCTAGGTGGGTTATTCTCAAGAGGAGTGGACTCCGCTCCTTATTCACGAGAAAATGGCTGGTAACCGGGATGCCCAGTCCCATGGTCAAAAGATCAAATCAAATCAAAATAATTAAAACAAAACACCCCCAGGATTGTTGTTAGTTGGAGGCACCCGTTGTTAGCCATGGATTGATGCTTGTTGGTGGTGGGGGGGTATAAACTTTACCATTCTGTTTGGGAACCGCCTATAATGTGTGTAGCATGGAAGATATCAAGATCTCATAGTTGTTATTTTGACAGTGAAAGTATACTGCTCAAAATGTTATTCAACTCTATTTTAAAATCGAGCTCTGGCACCTCTACAAATCTTTGCTTCCCTCTGCGAAGGGCCTATCTATTTACTTTTATGTTGAGTCATCACCCTCTTATTAAAAAGCACCCGCTGGAGAGCACCCCTATCATTTGCATGCATTACTATTAGTTTATATTGGGTATGACTTGACTGGATCTCTTTTACCATGAATTACAATGTTTAGTCAGTCCTTGATCTTTAAAGGTGCTATGCATTTATGTTTTGCGGTCTTAGAAAGGGCTAGCGAGATACCATCTTGTTATATCATATTATGATTGTTTTGAGAACGTGTTGTCATCCGTGATTTATTATTATTGGTCGTTAGTTGATTATGCCATTGATATGAGTAAACATGAGACCTAAGTGTTATTGTGAATATGGTTAGTTCATAATCTTTGCTGAAATCTTGAATGTTGGCTTTACATATTTACAACAACAAGAGCAAACAGAGTTTGTAAAAGTTTTTCTTTATCACTTTCAGTTTGTCAACTAGAGTTTGTAAAAGTTTTTCTTTATCACTTTCAGTTTGTCAACTGAATTGCTTGAGGACAAGCAAAGGTTTAAGCTTGGGGAGTTGATACGTCTCCGTCGTATCTACTTTTCCAAACACTTTTGCCCTTGTTTTGGACTCTAACTTGCATGATTTGAATGGAACTAACCTGGACTGACACTGTTTTCAGCAGAACTGCCATGGTATTATTTTTGTGCAGAAATAGAAGTTCTCGGAATGACCTGAAAATCCACGGAGCAACTTTTCAGAATTAATAAAAAATACTAGTGAAAGAAATAGCATCAGGGGGCCCACACCCTGTCCATGAGGGTGGGGGGCACGCCCCCTCCCCCTGGGCGCGCCCCCCTGCCTCGTGGGCCCCCTGGACGTCCATCGACCTCAACTGCAACTCCATATATTTGCTTTCGCAGAGAGAAAAATCAAAGAGAAAGTTTCGTCGCGTTTTACAATACGGAGCCGCCGCCAAGCCCTAATCTCTCTCGGGAGGGCTGATTTGGAGTCCGTTTGGGGCTCCGGAGAGGGGGATTCATCGCCGTCGTCATCATCAACCATCCTCCATCACCAATTTCATGATGCTCACCGCCGTGCGTGAGTAATTCCATCATAGGCATGTTGGACGGTGATGGGTTGGATGAGATTTACCATGTAATCAAGTTAATTTTGTTAGGGTTTGATCCCTAGTATCCACTATGTTCTGAGATTGATGTTTGCTATGCTTAATGCTTGTCACTAGGGCCCGAGTGCCATGATTTCAGATCTGAACCTATTATGTTTTCATGAATATATGTGAGTTCTTGATCCTATCTTGCAAGTCCATAGTCACCTATTATGTGTTATGATCCGACAACCCCGAAGTGATAATAACCGGGATACTTCTCGGACCGTAGTTTGAGGAGTTCATATATTCACTAAGTGCTAATGCTTTGGTCTGGTACTCTATTAAAAGGAGGCCTTAATATCCCTTAGTTTCCATTAGGACCCCGCTGCCACGGGTGGGTAGGACAAAAAATGTCATGCAAGTTCTTCTCCATAAGCACGTATGACTATATTCGGAATACATGCCAACATTACATTAATGAACTGGAGCTAGTTCTGTGTCACCCTATGTTATAACTATTACGTGAGGAATCACATCCGACATAATTATCCATCACTGATCCAATGCCTACGAGCTTTTCATATTGTGCTTTGCTTATTTACTTTACCGTTGCTACTGTTACAATCACTACAAAACTTCTATTGTTACTTTTATCACTGTTACCATTACTATCATACTACTTTGCTACTAAACACTTTGCTGCAGATACTAAGTTATACAGGTGTGGTTGAATTGACAACTCAACTGCTAATACTTGAGAATATTCTTTGGCTCCCTTGTGTCGAGTCAATAAATTTGGGTTGAATACTCTACCCTCAAAAACTGTTGCGATCCCCTATACTTGTGGGTTATCAAAGCTCAATCTGAAAACTAAGTCGGTGTGAATCCAACTTGCTTGCTCATGAAGACCTCAGACATTTGAGGAATTCCATCACCAGAATATACAAGCCAAGTTCTATAATGAAAAATTCCCACTAGTATATGAAAGTGACAACATAGGAGACTCTCTCTATGAAGAACATGGTGCTACTTTGAAGCACAAGTGTGGCAAAAGGATAGTAGCATTGCCCCTTCTCTATTTTTCTATCATTTTTTGTTTTTTCTCTTTTTTTGTGCCCTCTCCCTTTTTTGGCCACTTTTTTTTCGTCCATAGTCTCATCCCGACTTGTGGGGGAATCACAGTCTCCATCATCCTTTCCTCACTAGGGCAATGCCCTAATAATGATGATCATCACACTTTATTTACTTACAACTCAAGAATTACAACTCGATACTTAGAACAGAATATGACTCTATATGAATGCCTCCGGCGGTGCACCAAGATGTGCAATGACTCAAGAGTGACATGTATAAAAATTATGAAGGGTGGTTTTGCCACAAATATGACAATGATGAAGCGTGTCATAATAAATGGAACGGTGGAAGTTGCATGGCAATATATCTTGGAATGGCTATGGAGATGCCATAATAGGTAGGTATGGTGGGTGTATGGTACCGGCAAAAGTTGCGGCGTACAAGATTGGCTAGCAAAGGTGGAAGGGTGAGAGTGCGTATAATCCATGGACTCAACATTAGTCATAAGGAACTCACATACTTATTACAAAATTCTATTAGCTATCGAAACAAAGTACTATGCACATGCTCCTAGGGGGGATAGATTGGTAGGAAAATACCATCACTCGTCCCTAACCGCTACTCATAAGGAAGACAATCAAAAAATAAATCATGCTCCGACTTTGTTACATAAAGGTTCACCATACGTGCATGCTACGGGAATCACAAACCTTAACACAAGTATTTCTACCAGTCCACAATTACCCACTAGCATGACTCTAATATCACCATCTCTATATTGCAGAACTATTACAAGGAATCAAACATATCATATTTAGTGATCTACAAGTTTTATGTAGGATTTTATGACTAACCATGTGAATGACCAATTCCCGTTGACTCTCTAAGTAGACATAAGTGAAGCAAGAGAGTTTAATACTTTCTACAAAAGATATTCCCACGCTCTAACAAATATAAGTGAAGCAAAAGTGCATTCTACAAATGGCAGTTTTCTATGTGTAAGGAAACACCTAATCCAAACTTCAAATGATATAAGTGAAGCACATGAAGCATTCTATAAAGCCATACTCAAAAGATATAAGTGAAGTGCATGAAGCATTCTATAAATCAACCAAGGACTATCTCATACCAGCATGGTGCATTACTAAAAGAAAAAGAAAAAGCACACGACGCTCCAAGATTTACGCATATCATGTGACCAATAAAAATATAGCTCCAAGTAACATTACCGGTAATCATTAGAAGAAAGAGGGGATGCCTTCCAGGGCATCCCCAAGCTTAGTTGCTTGGAAGTCCTTGAAAATTACCTTGGGGTGCCTCGGGAATCCCCAAGCTTAGGCTCTTTCCACTCCTTATTCCTTCATCCATCGTGATCTCACCCAAAACTTGAAAACCTCAATCACACAAAACTTAACAAAACCCTCGTGAGATCCGTTAGTATAATAAAACAAATCACCACTTTAAGTAATGTTGCAAACACATTCATATTTAATTTTGCATTGTATCTATTGTATTATAACTTCTCCATGGCATATAACACTGATAGAATCGATAGTTTCATCAAAACGAGCAAAGCAATGCAACAAAAACAGAATCTGTCTTAAACAGGACAGTGTGTAACTATCTGAACATCTACCATATTTCTGTAACTCCAAAAATTCTAAAAAATTAGGACAAAATAAATAATTTGTATAGTAGTACCGTGCAAAAAGTTTTAGAAGCATTTGACTTTCCAGTAAAAAAATGTAAAATCACGCACTACAGCCAAAGTTTCTGTTTATGCACCGCACAAACCAAACAAGCAATCTAATCATCCTAAAGGCAAATCTTGGCACATTATTTTTATAATACAATGGATTTATACAAAGGGATAATTATGTTTGTTGAAAAGTTTCTGTAATTAAGATTCACAAAGTTTCCATGGGCATGATCAAAGTTCAAGGCATCCTCCCACTTTAACAATGCTCGTCTCTCTCACTTTCACTTTTATTTTTGAAAAAGTTTTAGGTTCCCCTCTTTATTTTTTTTGTTTTTAAACTTTATAAAAGAACTCAATAGAAATAAATGACTACCTAAAACTTCAGGGTTGTCTCCCTGGCAGCGCTTTCTTTAAAGCAATTAAGCTAGGCATATAGTGCTCAAGTAATGGATCCACCCGGATCCCAAGGTATATCAAAGCCAATTTTATTTAACAATGATTTTTAATTTAGTAGTGAGCACAAAGTAACATATATCATGAAGTGACGAAGTCTAACTCTCTTCCTATGCATCGGCATGTCATAAAAGAACAATTCATGCACACAATGTAAAGGCCAATGATAGTATAAATAGTTTGTTGTAATTTTATCGTATTGGAAACATAGAGAGGCGGAGATGGAGTTCCTCTCTCTCTCATAATAATTGCAAGTAGGAGCAGCAAGCACATGCATATTATATTTATCAAAATCATCATGTGCGATAATAGAACACAACCCATCAATATAGTCCTTAATAAGCACAAACTTCTCCGATATAGTGTAGTTGGGAGAATTCAAAAAGATAATAGGACTATCATGCGTGGGTGCTATAGAAACAATTTCATTCTTAACATAAGGAACTATAGCAAGTTCATCTCCATAAGCATAATTCATATTGGCATCATGGCCACAAGCATAGCAAGCATCAAGTTCATCAAAAAGGGATATTTCAAACGAATCAAAGGAATCATAGCAATCATCCTTCGGTAAGCATGAAGGGAAATTAAACAACGTATGAGTTGAAGAGTTACTCTCATTAGAAGGTGGGCATGGGTGATCAATTTGCTCTTCCTCCTTTTGTTCTTCGCTCTCCTCGTCATCTTTTTCATCTAATGAGCTCACAGTTTCAGCAATTTCTTCTTCCATAGATTCCTGCAAAATATTAATCTCTTCTTGGACAGCGGAGACTTTCTCAATAAATGCATCAATATCGACATTGTATTCATAATTCTCATAGCAATATTTAAGTATAGCAAAATTTTCTGGCCTATAAACATCATCATCAAAAGCTTCATACTTTTCAAACAAAGATTCAATTCCATAAGCACCCTTAAAAGCAACAAATTCTTCTATTCGTTCCACATCATACTAATCATAAATACCATTAGCATAAGAATCCAAGGTTTGATTATCATTAAATTTACATGAAAAGGGAAGGTGTGGAGCCTTCATCCTAGAGCAACAAGTATAATCATGTCTCAAGCATAGTTCACGAGCATACCAATGCAACATATGAATTTGATCCCATAATAATTTCCCTTTTTGAGTCAAGCGATAATCCCTAAAGTATTCACGTTCATCCAACGTGTCTCCCATTATATAGTTGAATGGGTTTTCTCGGGATTATTGAAGTAGTGCATAATATCTTTCACATAATGATCATCGAGGGTTTTAGGAGGTTCCCCATCTCCATGAGTAGCAAGTACACCTAATTTTTTTGGTATTTCGTGTTCCATATCCGTAACTAAAGATAGAGAACAAGTTATAACAACAAATAAAATCTACTTAGTGATAAAGCAAAAAAGCACATACGAGAATATTCACCCCATGCTATTGCTCCCCGGCTATGGCGCCAGAAAAAGGTCTTGATAACCCACGAGTGTAGGGGATCAGTTGCAACCTCTTTTGATAAGTACGAGTGTCGAACCCAACGAGGAGCTAAAGGTAGAACAAATATTCCCTCAAGTTCTATCAACCACTGATACAACTCTACGCACGCCTAATGTTCGCTTTACCTAGAACAAGTATGAAATTAGAAGTACTTTGTAGGTGTTGTAGGATAGATTTGCAAGATAATAAAGAGCACGTAAATAAAATCTAGGGGCTGTTTCGATAAAGAAACAACTAAGTTAGTTTTAGTAGAGAGCATTTTGTCATGAGAAGTTGTTTGTCCCTAGGCAATCTATAACTAGACCGGTAATCATTATTGCAATTTTATATGAGGGAGAGGCATAAGCTAACATACTTTCCCTTCTTCGATCATATGCACTTATGATTGGAACTCTAGGAAGCATCCGCAACTACTAAAGAGCATTAAGGTAAAAACCCAACCATAGCATTAAAGTATCAAGTCCTCTTTATTCCCATACGCCATAACCCACTTATCCGTGTTTGTGTTTCAGTCACTCACGCAACACAGACAGTAAGCAAACCATGAACATATTGCAAACCCTACAGCAGGGATCCCTCACGCTTGTGCGACACGGAGAGCACCACAGGACAGCACCAATAATAAAACATACAACTCAAACCAATCATGATCATCAATCAACCCATAGGAGAAAACAGATCTACTCAAACATCATAGGATAGCCAAATACCATTGGGAAATAATATATGTTGGGGAACATAGTAATTTCAAAAAAATTCCTACGCACACGCTAGATCATGGTGATGCATAGCAACGAGAGGGGAGAGTGTTGTCCACGTACCCTCATAGACCGAAAGCGGAAGCGTTAGAACAACGCGGTTGATGTAGTCATACATCTTCACGGCCCGACCGATCAAGCACCGAAACTACGGCACCTCCAAGTTCTAGTACACGTTCAGCTTGATGACATCCCTCGAACTGCGATCCAGCCGAGTGTCGAGGGAGAGTTCCGTCAGCACGATGGCGTGGTGATGATCTTGATGTTCTAGCATCGCAGGGCTTCGCCTAAGCACCGCTACAATATTATCGAGGAGGACTATGGTGGAGGGGGACACTGCACACGGCTAAGAGATCAAGATATCAATTATTATTGTGTCTAGAGGTGCCCCCTGCCCCCGTATATAAAGGAGTGGAGGAGGGGGAGAGGGCCGGCCCCTATGGCGCACCATGGAGGAGTCCTACTCCCACCGGGAGTAGGATTCCTCCCCTTCCATGTAGTAGGAGTAGGAGACAAGGAAGGGGGAGAGGAAACAGAAGTAAGGAGGGGGCGCTGCCCCTCCCCCTAGTCCAATTCGGACTAGTCATTGGGGGGGCGCGCGGCCTGCCTCTCTCTCTCTCTCTCTCTCCGCTAAAGCCCAATAAGGCCCATATACTTCTTCCCTCGTATTCCCGTAACTCCCCGGTACTCTGAAAAATATCCGAACCACTTGGAACCTTTCTGATGTCCGAATATAGTCATCCAATATATCGATCTTTACGTCTCGACCATTTTGAGACTCCTCGTCATGTCCCCGATCTCATCCGGGACTCTGAACTCCTTCGGTACATCAAAACTCATAAACTCATAATAAAACTGTCATCGAAACCTTAAGCTTGCGGACCCTACGGGTTCTAGAACTATGTAGACATGACCGAAACACGTTTCCGGTCAATAACCAATAGCGGAACCTGTATGCTCATATTGGCTCCCACATATTCTACGAAGATCTTTATCGGTCAAACCGCATAACAACATACGTTGTTCCCTTTGTCATCGGTATGTTACTTGCCCGAGATTCGATCGTCGGTATCTCAATACCTAGTTCAATCACGTTACCGACAAGTCTCTTTACTCATTATGTAATGCATCATTCCGTAACTAACTCTTTAGCTACATTGCTTGCAAGGCTTGTAGTGATGTGCATTACCGAGAGGGCCCAGAGATACCTCTCCGACAATCGGAGTGACAAAACCTAATCTCGAAATACGCCAACTCAACATGTACCTCTGGAGACACCTGTAGAGCCCCTTTATAATCACCCAGTTACGTTGTGATGTTTGGTAGCAAACAAGGTGTTCCTCCGGTAAATGGGAGTTGCGTAATCTCATAGTTATAGGAACATGTATAAGTCATGAAGAAAGCAATAACAACATACTAAATGATCAAGTGCTAAGCTAACGGAATGGGTCAAGTCAATCATGTGATCCCGTTAATCAAATGACAACTCATGTCTATGGCTAGAAAACACAACCATCTTTGATCAACAAGCTAGTCAAGTAGAGGCATACTAGTGACACTATGTTTGTCTATGTATTCACACATGTATTATGTTTCCGGTTAATACAATTCTAGCATGAATAATAAACATTTATCATGAAATAAGGAAATAAACAATAACTTTATTATTGCCTCTAGGGCATATTTCCTTCAATATATAGCATTGAGCACCATGTTTAAGTAGAGATTACAACGGGGATAAGAGGTGTTACACTGTTGCATAGAGGGGGAGAAAGTTGGTGATGATGGCGGTGAAGTTGTTGGTGTAGATCATCATCACGATGATGGCCCCGGCGGCGTTCCAGCGCCACCGGGAGAGAGGGGGAGAGGGGCCCCTCCTTCTTCTTCTTCCTATACCATTCCCCTAAATGGGAGAAGGGTTTCCCCTCTAGTCCATGGCCTCCATGGCGGCGGAGGGGCGGGAGCTCCTCCGAGATTGGATCTCTCTATGTTTCCTTCTATTTCTGCGCTCCCCGATTCTGGCCTTTCACCGTTCTTAAATTCCCAGAGATCCGTAACTCTGATTGGGCTCAAATTTTAATAGGATTTTTATCCTGATATTAGCTTTCTTGCGGCGAAAGAAGGGCACCAACCACCTTACGGGGTGATCACAGGGGCCCAGGGCGTGCCCTACCCCCCGGGTCACGCCCCCTGCCTTGTGGCCCCCTCGGGCATCGTCTCACATTGATTCCAATTCCCAAAATTCACATATATTCGAAAATAATCTCCGTAAGTTTTTATCGTGTTTGGACTCCATTTGATATGGATTTTCTGCAAAACAGAAAACATGCAACAAACAGGAACTGACACTAGGCACTGGATCAATATGTTAGTCCCAAAAATAGTATAAAAAGTTGCCAAAAGTATATGAAAGTTGTAGAATAATGGCATGAAACAATCAAAAATTATAGATACAACGGAGACGTATCATGCCCCGACTTAATCATACACTAATCATACACGGAAACATGCATGATCAAAATCCAAGACTCAAGGGAAGATATCACAACACAACTCTGCGACACAATGATAAACATAAATCTTACTCCCTCCGTCCCAAAATAAGTGACTCAACGTTGTACTAGTTTTGTACTAAAGTTAGTACAAAGTTGAGTCACTTATTTTGGGACAAAGGAAGTATATTACAAGCCAGGGTCATGAGGACCCAAATACATAAGTCATCAAAGCAAATATTATCTGAGTACAAACATAGTTAGACAAGTCTGCCTTAAGAAGGTTAACCAAAACAATGCCACTAGATCAAAAGGCGAGGCCTCCTGCCTGGGACCTCCGAACTACTCCTAGTCATCGGTCTACACGTAGTAGGCTCCGCTGGGGGGACCTCCATCTACGACGCCATCATCTTCTACAAACATCTGGGTCAAAGGAAAAAGGGGGTAGCAAAGCAACCGTGAGTACTCATCCAAAGTACTCGCAAGACTTACATCAGATCTACACTACATATGCATCGGTATCAAGGAAATGGGGTAGTATATATGGACTAAATTGCAGAATGCCACAATAAAGGGAGAGAAGCTCATCCTATCGAATACTGCATTGTCGTGGGAAACCACGGCCACCTATGGGGCCATGAGCCCTTTTGGTTTGGCGGAGAGATGGGCACGTTGCACAAAGAGCGGAGAAGCGTAACACAGCGTGACAGAGATCACACGGGCAGTTTTACCCAGGTTCGGGTCGCCGTGAGGCGTAAAACCCTACTCCTGCTTTGGTGGATTGATGGTGGAAAATGGTGGTGGACGCATCACACTTGCCCGGCAGGGTTGCCTCGGGGCGAAAGTGGCTACACGTGTATGTATGTGTGAGGGTCCGAATGGCTGAATCTCCAAGCCTCGGGAACCGGAACCTCTGGAACCCTTTCTATGGTTGCCATGGGCCTCCTTTTATAGAGCAAGGGGTCACCACGGTGGCAAATCAGTCTTTACATACTGATTAGATAGCAACCAATGCTATCATACCTAACTCTGCATGCTAATAGAGCGCATTAAATGTGCCATCGAGTATCACATCACAGCATGCCCGGCAACCCTTGTTGTGCTGTCTTGCCATCTTCGCGCCTGCTTGCTTGACACGTCTCAAGACGGGTGTCATATGGAGGTGTTTGCTGTAGGAAGTGGCTGCCATGTGGCAAGAAGCAGACACTTAGTCACCTTGGGGCTTGACACCGCACTGATCTATGACTTGCGTCACTTGTGAGGTGGAGCGGTGGAGTGGCTTGCCCCCGCAAACCCCGGCAGGCCTACCGGGATGATCTGGAAGCTTGCTTCCGGGGGAAACCCAACCTTGCCTGGCTCACCTGCTTGGCAAGGGAGGTTCTTTCCTTAGTGATATCTTGCTTCTCTGGCTTATCTTGGTCTTCTTGATATGTACTTGGATCCTTCAAAGAATTGGTCCCTCTTGCTTGGTCTGATCTTGGTGATGTAATCTTGTCCTTGGGCCTATGCACAGTCTGGGCAACGGATCTATGGTTTGTGGCACCGTCAGGAGCCCCTGGGCCTGGCACAAATGCAACGCTGGGCGACATCGGGGCAGGCCCTAACCAGTGCACATGAAAGAGCGCAAGGGTAACTCTGCCCTTTGAGATCTTCTTTGGTTCTTCCTTAACCCGAGCTTGGGTCAGTTTCCGGTTTTCACGCACGTCGTGCGAAATGTTATGGGAGAAACTGAACCACAATCCGCGGATCGCCCATATCCCATGATCACAGGGTATAAACTGCCACCCCACTTTCCTACTGTCCTTGGTGCATCCGCCACATGCACCGCATGCATTGTGTAGGGTAGATGGTGGATGCGGAGGGCGCAGAAATGGGCGCTATGGCAGAAAGCCAGGCGTCGTTGATTGGCGCAGAAGGTAGGCCCTAATTTCCTGAGCCGTCGAAGGCGTAGGGAAGCCGCATTGGGGGAGTAGGGCGGTCACCTTCCGAATGAGAGGCCAGCCCCCGCCTCGTTCTCCTATAAAAAAGGGGGTAGGAGTGGCGTGTTTTCTCACACACTACGAGAGGAGGAGGACAAGAGGGCAAGGACGTGGTGGTGCTTCAATGGCAGCGACGAGAGCTTCTGCTCGATAGCGTATCCCTCCTCCTCCTGAGAGTGCGGGGGCAAAACCCGCTACGAGAGGAGGAGGGAGAGGACGAAGCCGTGGTCGTCGTGGCGCCTGGGGAAGAGGAGGACGGGGCGGCGCCCTGACCATACCCCCACCAGAGGCTCCTCCTCCAATGGAAGGCCACGTCAGAGACTAGCCTCTGGAGTTCATCATCAGGCTGTACAAGCCTCCACACGGTTGCCTTCGTCTTCCTACTCCATTTGCAAGGGCGATGGAGTTTGAGCAGCCGTGAGCATTGAGACTGCACATGAGGGGCTGCGGGAATGGCAACATACGAGTGAATGTAGACTTCCCCACCCCTCCTGTCATGTACTTCCGTCGAGGCTGGAAGACTTTTGCTCGTGCCCATAGTTGTCGAAAGGGCATGTCCTCCATTTTAAGTTAGTGGAGGACGGTTTCCTTTCCATCAAGGTTTTTGGGAGCTCGGGTGCTCGCTTAGGGTGCTACGCGGAGAGCTCGACCAACGACGAAAGCTCCTCCTCAAGTAATAGCGACGAGGAGGACAGTGATGGCAATGACGACGGCGTTGATCATGAGGGCAATGTTTCCGACTCCGGCTGAACACCAGCCGCACTGTCACTGTCAGGCAGCAGCACCATCATTTGCACCTGCACCCCTTTCTCGGCAAAGCGATTTGCTGGGGAGTTGGGCATAGGGGTGGGTGTGGTTCCCCTCCTGGCTCCCTTAGCAACTCTCTAGCTGGACCCCGGCAGGCTTCCTCGCGGGCTGCAGCTCCGTTTTCCCCGCCGCATCATGCTGGCCTTGGTGGTGGTGGTCGATGGGTTGTCTCCGCTGATCTTTTCACCATCACCTTCGTCCATGCCCTCCTGCTTCTACCGGGCTATCTCTCCTGGAGCCCGACATGGTCAGGCTGGGCTTCTGCCTACGTGCCCCTTTTGCCATCTTCACCTCCTGCTCCAGTGCCTAGGAGGAGAGGGACAAGAAAGGGCATCACGAGGCACTTATCTTTTTTCAATCTTAAATCTATAGGCACTTGCCAAATTTTAGTTCAAATAATGTAATCTCTTGAATCCATGTTTGTGTACTGTAAGGTTTGTACTTGTTTGATCGACATATTAATGAAAAAGATAAACCTTGCCGAGGACTCGTGCATGTATATGTCCATGCAGAGGTGGGATGCCTCTATATTTTTTTAAGTAAAAGGATTTCCCCAGGCAGCCTATCCTGCCGGTACCCTCTGTTTTGCTGCCCGGGAGTAGGCCTACCGGGAACAAACTGTAAAGAGGGAACAGCCCCCTGCCAGTCCTTATCCATCAAAGGCCACTACGACCACCCCGACTGAAGCAGCGTTCGAGTCGAAGGGTGGGAGTACCTAAGTTTCAAAGGGTAGCAGCGTTTTCTCATGCTCAAGTCCTTACTTACAGAACACATATGGATAAGATAAAGAACTTACCTGTTTGGCTTGCCGGAGACCGTAGTGTTGGCTCATCTTCTTATCTCCTCTTGGGGACTGAGTCCACGGTAGGAGCCTGCAGTTTATGCAGATGAAAATGATGCCAGATGTGATCATATCTACATGAACATGCAATGCTCATGATATGCTTATGAATGCATGCAACTTGTCAGGGGGCCCCAGCGCTTCATTTATTTCTCTGTTGCTCAGGGTCTGCGCCTAGCTTTGTACAAGGGGTTACATGCAACTGAGGCAAGGCATGTACCAAAGGGTGGCTGCCGAACAGGGCCCGACAGTCGTGCCTTATGGGTAGAACTTGCGGAGATGCTCAAGATTCCACGAGTTTTGCAATTGAATGCCATCTCCGGTCTCCAGACGGGATGCCAGGTCTGGTGACTCGTACTACCCAGTAAGGGCCTTCCTGCTTCGGCCACAACTTGTTTGTACCCTTGGCGGACTGAACACACCTAAGGACAAGGTCGCCTTCCTCAAAACACCGGGCATGAACCTTGTGGCTGTGATAGTGATCCAGGGCTTGTTGGTAGCGTGCAGCACGTGTAGCATCCTAGAGACGGTTCTCCTCGAGAAGCACAGTGTCGTCATGCCGGTGTTGTTCCTGCGCTATTTCATCGTAGGCAAGTAGTCGAGGCGACCCGTAAATGAGTTCCATGGGGATAACTACTTCTGCCCCATTGACTAGGGAGAAGTGAGTTTGCCCGGTAGCTCAATTTGGTGTCATTCTGAGGGACCAAAGAACTACTGACAGCTCATCGATCCATTGCCTGCCGCACTTCTGCAGCTTATCAAATGTTCTTGTCTTGAGTCCCCGCAACACTTCAGTGTTCACCCTCTCAGCTTGTCCATTACTTATGGGATGTGCAATAGAGGCAAATGAGATCTAGCTTCCGGGGGCACGAACATATTGCATGAAGGCACGGCTCGTGAATTGGGTGCCGTTGCCAGTGATGATCCGGGCGGGGACCCCGAAGTGGCACACCAAATCTTTCAAGAACTTAATAGCTGACTAAGCAGTCACCTTTCTCATGGCAGCTATTTCCGGCCACTTTGTAAACTTGTCGATTGCAACGAACAAGAATTCAAAGCCCCTAGCAGCTCGGGGGAAAGGGCCGAGGATATTGAGCCCCCACACCAAAAACGGCCATGACAAAGGGATTGTCTGAAGTGCTTGGGCAGGCAGATGGATATTCTTGGAATGGAACTGGCAGCCTTCACACTTTGTGACTAGCTCGACGGCATCTTGGAGGGTTGTGGGCCAATAGAATCTTTGCCAGAATGCTTTCCCAACTAAAGCCCTTGATCCAATGTGGGAGTTGCACATGCCTTTGTGTATTTCTGCCAGCAGTTTCTTTCCTTGTTCTCAGCAAATGCACTTCAATTTCACACTATTGGTCCTTCTTCTGTATAGTGTGTCACCGACAAACTGATACATACTGGCCCTCCAGGCTACTCTTTCTGCTTGTTCTTGCTCTTCGAGAAGTTCTCAAGTTTGGAGGAAATGGACTATGTGACTTGCCCAAGTTGGAGCCAGGGGCTTGGTAACGAGGACTAGCGGCACCTCCTCATTCATGGGAGCGCATCCCACAACCGTGGGGACCAGTGGCCGGGCAGGAGGGTGCAACCCGGCAATCGAAAGGGAGTTATTTCCGGCAGGGTCCATGCCAGGAGCCCCGAGAGGCTCTACCGGGAGAGGCTCACTGGAGTCCAATTTCCTCCTCTTTCGGGCCATTGTTGTCGGGGATACGGAGGGCTGAGTAAGATGGAGAACAAAAGTTCTTGGTTCCACGGGTAGCTTCTGCACAGCGCACTTTGACAGATGATCATCAATGTTATTTTCCGCACAGGGTACGTGCTCTGTTTGCAATCCGTCAAAGCCCTCCTCCAATCTTCTCACTTCCTTGACATATGCCTCCATGAATGGACTTTGGTAATCCTTGTTGACTTGTCTCACCACAAGTTGTGAATCTCCTCGAATGATCAGCTTCTTGATTCCCAATTCTGTGGCAATCCTGAGCCCGACAAGGAGTCCCTCATACTCCTCTATATTGTTGGTCGCCTCCTCCCGAGGAAAATGCATCTGCACAACGTATTTCAAGTACTCTCTAGTGGGAGCAACGATAAGCATGCCAGCCCCTGCACCTTATAGGTAGAAGGCACCATCGAAATACATGATCCATTCTTGGGGTGATTCCTTGCCGGGGATAACTGTTTCCAGCACTTTCTCATTAGGAGTTGGCATCCATTCTTTAATAAACTCTGCCAATGCCATGCTTTGAATCGTGGATGTACTCTCAAACTTCAGGCCAAAGCTGGATAACTCCAATGCCCATTCCACTATTCTGCCGGTAGCCTATGGGTTTCGGAGTATCCTTTGCAACAGGGAGCGTGTGACAACCGTGATCTCATGGGCTTGGAAGTAGTGGTGTAGTTTCCTTGAGGCCATGACAAGGCCAAAAATCAATTTTTGCACGCCAGAATACCTGGATCTAGCCCCCTGCAATAGGGAGCTGACGAAGTATGCTGGGCGCTGCACCACCTTCTTCCTTGCCGTGTCCTTGGGGTTGCCTCCACTGCAGTGCTTTTTCTTTGTCCTGATCCATATATGGCCTTGCCGGGCTGTTCTCTCTCTCTTCGCTAGATGGGACACCTACTGAGGCTGCTATCTCCTCCACTTCCTGCCGTGCCACTAATGCTGCGCTAATCACTTGATTAGTCACTGCCAGATACAACAGCAACAACTCCTATGGCTTGGATGCAACCAAAGTGGGAACAGAAGACAAGTAGGTCTTCAAATCTTGCAGCGTTGCGTCTGCTTTCCGGGGTCCACTTCATGGGTCCTGCCTTCTTCAAAATTTCGAAGAATGGCAACGCACGCTCGGCAGACTTGGAGATGAATCTTCTAAGTGCGGCAACGCATCCTATCAAACGCCTCACATCCTTAACTGTCTTGGGTGCCTGAATCTGCTCGATGGCCTTGATCTTATCTAGGTTCGCCTCGATCCCATGGTGGTACACAAAGAAACCAAGTAGCTTGCCGGAGGGAACGCCAAACACACACTTCTCCGGGTTCAGCTTCAAGTTGATCTTGCGCAGCTTAGCAAATGTCTCTTCCAAATCCTGGATGAGGGTTGATCAGTCCTTGGTCTTGACCACAATATCATCCATATAAGCTTCAATGTTCCTGTGCAACTATGGTTCAAAGCTAATTTGGACTGCTCTTGGAAAAGTGGACCCGACACTCTTTAACCCGAAAGGCATGCGCACAAAGCAGTATGTGCCACATGGGGTGATGAATGAGTTCTTTTCTTCATATTCCTTGGACATAAAGATCTGATGGTATCAAGAGTATGCATCCAGAAAGGAGAGCAAATCACACCCGGAAGTGGAATCCACAATCTGGTCGATGCGCGGCAATGGGAATGGGTCCTTCGGGCATGCCTTGTTCAGATCCATGAAATCTATGTAAAGCCTCCATTTCCCATTAGCTTTGCGCACAACCACTGGGTTCGCTAACCATGTTAGATATATTACTCCTCTAACAAAACCAGCTACCTCAAGTTTCTTGATCTCCTCGATAATGAACTGCTGTTGCTCTATGGCCTGCTTCTGAACCTTCTGCTTGACAGGTCGGGCATGTGGGCAGACAGCAAGGTGGTGCTCGATTAACTCCTTGGGAACACCGAGGATATCAGATGTTTGCCAGGCAAACACATTGACACTCGCCCGTAGGAAGGCAATGAGCACGCTTTCCTATTTTTTATCAAGGGTGGCACTGATAGTAGAAGTACCATCAGCGCCAGCCAGTCTTGTCGGGACCTTTTTCACATGGGGTGCAGTAGCCTTGGTCCAATTGTTGTTGGAACTCTCCGGCATGTCATTAACAGGTGTGGCACGCTCCAAAGAGGTGCGCTTCCTAGATTCCTTGCCGACATCCCTACTATTCTTCTTCTTCCCTTTGATTTCCTTGGTAGGCACTGTAGCTTCAACGGCCTCTACCGCGACTGCGTCCCGGTACATCTTATCCACGCAAATCATTGCGTCTTTCTTGTTTGGCAGAATGGAAATGACACCCATCATCCTAGGCATGTTCAAGGTGTTGTAGGCATAGTGGGATGCCGCCATGAATTTGGCCAAGGCCGGGCGCCCAAGGATTCTATTGTACGGCAGGGGGAGGTTGACCACATCAAACACAACCTTCTCAGTCCGGCAGTTTAACTCTCCCCAAATGTCACTGGCAACATGATCTTTCCCTTAGGATGGCTCCTGCCGGGATTGACTCCTGGAAACGTGCCCGTGGCCTTAATCTCTTCCTCTGCTATCTGGAGTTTGCTGATAACCTGTAGGGAAATCAGATTCAACCCGGCCCCGCCGTCAACCAACATCTTTGTGATTTTGAGGTTGTGGATCGTTGGTGAGACCAATAACAGCAAGAACCCTACCGCAGTGATGCGGTTGGGGTGATCCTCTACATCAAATATGATGGGCGTTTGTGACTACTTGAGCGGCTTCCGAGAACCTGCTGCTGGCTCCATGGCATTGACCTCACGGGCCCACTGTTTCAGTTGGCGGTGAGAGGAGTGCAAAGATGCACCATCGTCAATACACAGGGCGTCAGTGGCCTTCTAGAATTCCTGCTTGCTGGTTTTCTCTTCATCCCCTCCATCACTTTCAGCATGGCAATCCTCCTTGTCTTGCCCCCCTAGCGGGTTTTCCTTGGTTTTGAGGAGCCTTGCCGGGGCGATTTGCTTCACCGCCCGGCCCTTCCCGCCAGTACCGTTCTGACCTTTTTCCTTATCATGCTTCTCATACTCAACCCTCTGCTTCTTGACGAGATGCTCAACATAATGACACTCCTGGAGATGGTGGACCTTGGTCCGATGAATCTTGCAGTACGGTCCAACACTTTTCCAAGCCTTCTCGACAGCCACAGCCTCCCGACAGTCAGCGCACGCGGCAGCTTCCTTGCCGGGGGCTTCGGCCTTAGCCTTCTTGCTGGTACTAGGCATGCCCGATCCCTCAACAGTCATCACCGTCTTATCCTTGTGCTTCTTATTCTGACTGGTAGTCTCGTCATCAGCCTCTGAGTAGCTGTCGACACAACCTTCCTCTCCGGGAAGTTTCCTCCGCTCCTCCACCCGAGCACATTTGTCAACCAAGGTGTAAAGCTCCTTCACAGTCTTGGGCAACCGAACGTTCATCTTGGAACGTATCCTGCGGTTGCACATGTTGGACTAGAAGGTAATTATCATGGCTGTCGGGTGGATGTCTGGGATATTTCTGTGGACTCGACAGAATCTCTGCAAGTACTTTCGTAGAGTCTCTCCTTCTTTCTGCTGGAGAAGCTGCAAGTTGCTGGGCCGCCCTGGTCCAATGAACTCATGGCACAGGTCAACCCAGGTCGAAATGGAGTTCTCTGGCAGGTGCATCAGCTAAGACCTCACATTTGACTTGGGTGCCGAAGGGAGGTAGTTGGCGAACACCTTCTCATCTCTCCCCCGGCAGCTTGAATAGTGATGGTATAGATGCTTAAGAACTCTACCGGGTTCAGTCTCCCATCATACTTCTTGGGTATCTCTGTCTTGAACATGCAAGAGGACGGCCAAAGGACTTGCCACAGCTCACGGGTGAAGGCAGGGCACCCCACCTCGAAAGGCAGGCACCCGCCATCTCCGAGCGCGGGCTCGTCGATGTCGAGGCCATCACACACATTGGGCTAGCAGTGGTCGTGCCGGTGACGCTCAATGATGATGCGCGCGCCTTCCCTCCGCCTGTCCTCTGGGGCCCGCCGTTGGCCTTGACGCGCTTGAGGGTCGGAAGAGGTCATCGAGACATCATCGGGTTCTTAGTTTTGTGGCTCCCGTGCTGGTTGCTGTGGTGGGGATTGCACCGTGAGGGTGGCCCCTTCTGTTCAGCCAGCTGCACAAGCCATTACCGTCGTATGGGGAGGCCATGGCGGGCCATCTCACTGTGATCCTCCCGCCTCGGTGAAACCAATCAGGCTTTGGATGGTGGCTCGCCACTCATCCATCTGATCGGCTGCTGGCGGAAATCTCAATAGCAGCTGAGCCCGCGCCATGGCCTCTGAGGCGGTGCTTGGCATAGGTAATGACGATGTAGACCGCAATGTCACTTGGCTCCCGCTGGTACCGGTGGCGACCACATCGTGCCCTTGTTGTTGCGGACCAGCCGCTTGGATGGCGTGGTTATGCGGTGGAGGCACTTGAGGGCCAGCGGCTCTATTGGGTGCAGTAGCTGGGTCAGCCCGTTTCGAGGGTGGCGCGTGCCCTGCGGTCGCACCCACAGCTGGGGCGGCCGGAGGGTTCCGATTCGCCCCAGAACGAGCGCCACCATTGTGGTTGTGCCCTTCGGCGAGGAGAGAGGGTGCAGACAGAATAATCCCTCCATCCGTACCTCGTGGAGCATGGCCGCTGGGATGTTGTTGATGCTGTCCTTCCCCGGTGCCTCCCGCTTTTGCTTCGGACGTGGGGGAGGTGGTGACAAAGCCTCCTACGCCGACCACATGCCTCGTAGCGTCCACATCCTCACGCGTCCCCCCATTCCCCATGACGTCGGCCGTCACGGGTGGTGGAGCCTTCGAGGTGGACGGGTGATTTGCAACTCCGGGCTTCTTCTTGGGTGCCATAGTTGATGACGCCATCGATTAGGGATGAAACAGAGTGAAAATAGATGGAACTGGGTGCTATCACATTTGTTTTCATATTTTCTTGCAGAAGCAGAAACGAATACAGAAACCCCGGAAATGAATATGAAAACAGATACTATCGAAAACAGACACGGGTTGGATACAGAGCGGACACGGAAACATAAGTGTTTGTTGACTGGAACTTAAAACCCCCTTGAATCATAAATAAATACACACAAAAAGCAAACAAATTTAATGAATTGTTAACATGGCTACAAAATAATATGTTGTGTTAACAACTTAGGGTAGTACTACCTCCGTTCTTATTTAGTCCACATATTAGCTTTGGTCAAAGTCAAGCTTTGTTAACTTTGACCAAGTTTATAAACAAAAATATTAACATAAACAATAGTGAATCAATACAATTAGATTTATTATTGAATGTACTTTCACATCATATAGATTTGATATGATAAATGTTTATATAGTTTTCTATAAAGTTAGTCAAAGTTTATGAAGTTTGACTTCAGTCAACTCTAATATGCAGAGTCAATAAAAACGAAGAGTTACCAAAGTGGTAAATGAGTCTTTACGTACTGATTAGATAGCAAACAGTGCTATCATACCTAACTCCGCAGGCTACTAGAGTGCATTAAATGCGCCATCGAGTGTCACATCACAGCGTACCCGGCAACCCTTGCTGGGCCGTCTTGCCAGCTTCGCGCATGCTTGCTTGACACGTCTCAGGACGGGTGTCATATGGAGGTGTTTGCTGTAGGAAGTGGCTGCCATGTGGCAAAAAGCAGCCACTTGTTCACCTTGGGGATTGACACCACACTGATCTATGACTTGCGTTGCTTGTGAGGTGGAGCAGTAGAGTGGCTTGCCACCGCAAGCCCCGGCAGGCCTGCCGGGACGATCAGGAAGCTTGCTTCCGGGGCGAACCCAACCTTGCCAGGCTCGCCTGCCCGGCAAGGGAGGTTATTTCCTTAGCGATATCTTGCTTCTCTAGCTTATCTTGGTCTTCTTGATCAGTACTTGGATCCTTCAAAGAATTGATCCCTCTTGCTTGGTCTGATCTTGGTGCTGTAATCTTGTCCTTGGGCTTGTGCACAGTCCGGGCAACGGACCTAGGGTTTGTTGCGCCGACATGCATTTTCTGTGGCCATCATCTTGAAGTAGTAGAAGAGAGGAGAATAATATGGTAACATCTTGCTCAAACACATATCAATAATCCTACGCGGAGATCATCTCCTCGTCACCCTGTGAGAAAGCGATCTCCGGTTTGTATCTATCACTTATCTAGGTGTGTTTTATCAAGTATCTGGTTTTAGTTGCAAGAGGTCGGAATACAACTCCAAGTCGTCTTGTTACTGTGGACAAGGCTATTCGAATAGATTACTTCCGTGCAGGGGTGCACCACATTACCCAACACGCTTGATTACCTCTTGCCGGACACACTTTCCTGGGTAATGTCCGACCTTGGATGATCGACACGCTTAAGTGTGAAGGGGTCATGGGCCTATCGTCCAAAGCACTCCTACGCGTTGCGAGGATGGTCGGGACCAGTCCTGGCTACCTCTTTGTACAAAGCAGGTGCCTATGTGGACCACCCGGGTGCATGGCACTCAACTATGACATCTATAGAGCTTTCGGAAGGAATCGTACGATGCCGAGGGTCCCATAAACCATTATCCTACGCTGCATTAGTGCGTATAGGCCAGCAGCCAACTCACATCAAATACCCAATCTCGTTAAGAGTGTTATTATGAAATAACCACAGACACCGACCAGGGACCAGGCCCACCTCTCTCTTTGGTGGTCTCTACCTGCCCTGTCGTTTGATACGTCCATTTTGCATCATGTTTCCCTACTATTATTTATATTGTTTTTATTCAATATAACACACTGTTGAGTAATTCTAATGCCTTTTCTCTCATAATATGCAAGGTTTACACAAAGAGGGAGAATGTCGGCAGCTGGAATTCTGGACCTGAAAAAGCTATGTTAGAGATACCTTTTCTGCACATCTCCAAACGAGCTGAAATTTTACGAAGAATTATTTTCTAATATATAAAAAATAATGGAGAAAAGAAATACTGAAGGGGGCCACCCAGGTGTGGACTAGGCACCAGGGTGCGCCACCCCCTCCAACCGCACCCTGGTGAGTAGTGGGCTACCTGGCCCACCTTCGGTGCCCATCTTCTGGTACATAAGGTCTTTTGACCTAGAAAAAATAAAGAGAGGACTTCCGGGACGGAGCGCCGCTGTCTCTCGGTGGAACTTGGGCAGGAGCACTTTTGTCCTCTGGCGGAGCGATTCCGCCGGGGGAACTTCCCTCCGGGAGGTGGAAATCGAAGCCATCATCATCACCAACAACCCTCTCATCTTTGGAAGGCTAATATTCATCAACATCTTCAACAACACCATCTCATCTCAAAATTCGAGTTCATCTCTTGTGTTCAATCTTTGTACCCGAACCTCAGATTGGTACCTGTGGGTGACTAGTAGTGTTGATTACATCTTGTAGTTGATGCTAGATGGTTTATTTGGTGGAAGATTATATGTTCAGATCCATTATGCTATTTAATATCCCTATGATCTTGAGCATGAATATTATTAGTGAGTAGTTACCCTTGTTCTTGAGATTTTGGGAGAAGTCATGTTGCAAGTAATCATGTGAATTTGATATTCATTCGATATTTTGATGATATGTATGTTGTGATCCGCTTAGTGGTCTTATGTGAACATAGACTACATTACACTTCACCATCTTTGGGCCTAAGTTAATGCATTGTGGAGTAGTTATTAGATGATGGGTTGCTAGAGTGACGGAAGCTTAAGCCCTAGTTTATCCGCTATTCCGTAAGGGGCTGATTTGGATTGACATGTTTAATGCTATGGTTAGATTTTATCTTAATTCTTCTTTTGTAGTTACACATGCTTGCGAGGGGTTAATCATAAGTAGGAGGCTTGTTTAAGTAAGAATAGCACCCAAGCACCGGTCCACCCATATATCAAATTATCAAAGTAGCGAACGTGAATCAAACCAATGTGATGAAAGTGACTACATGAAATTCCCGTGAGCCCTCAAGAACGCTTTACTTACCATAAGAGATTGTTTTGGCCTATCCTTTGATACAAAAAGGATAGGGCTACCTTTCTGCACCTATTGTTACTATTGCTACTTGTCACTTGTTACGAATTATCTTGCTATCAAACTACGTGTTACCAACAATTTCAGTGCTTGCAGAAATTACCTGTAACACCCCAAGAATCATGTTATAGTAAATCCACACTAATGATGCCAAGTCATCATCATTATGCCCTAAGAAAAACAATTAAGAAATATTTCAACCCCAAATTCAAATTTAAAATAAAGTCAAATATATTATTTCTTCCAACGGTAAAACAAAAGTGTTCATATTATTGCGAAGTTTCCCAAAGCTATTAAAAAAATAAAACCAACATCATTCGAAACTCCAAGATGCCCCTAGCTATTTTTGAATGACCCAGCAGCACTCAATCATCGCATTTAAATTCAAACTAGAATTCAAATGAATTTAAATGAGGTTCAAACTTTTTATGACAATGCTAGTTATTGCATAATATTTATTGAGGCATGTCTCTTAATTACTAAAACGTTTAATAGCAAAACAAATACAAAACAATGGTTATAATTGAAAACATAAAAAAATGAAAAAGGGAAAGAAAGTAAAAGGGGCCCACACTATGCACTTGGGCCTCTAGTGCACAGTGAGGCCCAGCCCACCGCTGTCACCCTTAACCTCATGTTCCCCCTTGCTCGTTGTCCTCTACGCGAATGTACCCGAGGCCAGTCTCCACCACACCCACTCGCCCCTCGCGTCGCTACAGTACCACCGAGGTGGATAAGGCCGTCCTCGCGCCCCCTCAATGAAAACTATCCATTCCCCTCCTCCTCGCTCGCTCTCTTCCCTCCTCTGTCGCTCGAACGCCATCGTCATGCCATAGCCATGCTCGTGGCCACAAGCCTCCCCGGTGCTCGGGAGGAAGTCGAGGAGCACCGCCGTCCTCTTCTGCACCATCTGCAAGCGCTAGGTCGAGCCGGAGCGCCTCGCGACGTCCCATCGGCCTTTTTCCCCAACCACGGCCGTCGTCGTCCACTTGTCGATCCGCTGCTCCCGGCCATCCCCGACCTCCTCGAGCTCGCCTACGGCCTCGACGCGAGCTCCTCTGTCGATTCTGCACCTTTCACCTTTGATTTGTCGCCATTTTCCTTCGTCCTCGAGCTCGGTCTTCCTCGTCCATGACCGCAATCAAGCTCTCGAGTATGCGCACGCGCTCGCCTGCTCCTGCCGGTGGCCGCGCCCTGGCTATGCCCCGCGCGCACCCCACGCTGCTGCTCCCATGCGCCTGCTGCGCCCAACCATCCCCCGCTGCTCATCAGGGTCGCGCCCCTGGCATCGCCGTCCCGCTACGCCTGCCTCTGCCATGGCTCGCGTCGCCGCCGCCTACCGTTGCACGCTGCTCTGCAGCTGCCGCCGGCCACGGCCACCGACGGCCACGCCCAGCCTCGTGCCAGTGCCGCTCGCTACCGGCCACTCCCTGCCCCATCGGCTTCTGGCAGTGGCTGCCAACGCCTGGGGCGTTCATGCGTGCCCGGCCGTGGCCAGTCCAGTTGGCCCACTGCTATGCGGGGCCCGGCCCCCATTTAGATTAGTAGGTAATTAAGTAGGATTAGTTTTAGAAATTAGTTTAATGTTTTGGTTAGTATAGTCTATGACAGTGGGGCCTACTACTAATTAAACTAGTTTATTTAGCCTCTTAAAAACATGTGTCACTGGCAGGTGGTCCCCACCTACCAGTTTGACTGGTCAACATTGACCTGTTGACCTGCTGAGTCAACAACCCCCTGGCCCACCTATAAGCCTCTCTGGCTGTGCACACAATGGGTACACATAACTTTTACATTTAAATTTCAAATTATTAACAATTCAGGAAATTCTAGAAATTGTTCAATACTTTGAAAATTAATATAAAATAAATCGTAACTCGGATGAAAACACTTTGTACATGAAAGTTGCTCAGAACGACGAGACAAATCCAAATACGCAACCTGTCCGTCAACCACACGTCTCTAGCATAGTGAACCTGCAACATTTCACCTCCGGTTCATCTGTTCGAAAACGCGAAACACCGGGGATACTTTCCCGGATGTTTCCCCCCTTCACTGGTATCACCTCCTACGGCGTTAGGGCACACCTAGCACCGCTCATTGTCATGTCATGCATCGTCATGCTTATGTTTGCATTATATTCATTGTTTCTTCCCCTCTCTTCTCTCCGGTAAACTACGAGACCGACGCCGCTACTACCCCGGCCGATTACGGAGTTGACGACCCCTCCTTCTTGCCAGAGCAACCAGGCAGGCCCCCCCCCCTAGATCACCCGATATCGCCTATTCCTTCTCTCTACTTCTTGCATTAGAGTAGTGTAGCATGTTACTGTTTTTGGTTAATCCTATTCTGTTGCATAGTCTGTCATTGTTGCTACAACTATTGATACCTTTACCTGCAATCCTACATGCTTAGTGTAGGTTGCTAGTACTTCATTAGTGGCCCTACATTCTTGTCCGTCTGCCATGCTATACTATCGGGCCGTGATCACTCGGGAGGTGATCACGGGTATATACATACATACATACATACATACATACATACGTATATACATACATACATACGATACATGTGGTGACTAAAGTCGGGTCGGCTCGTAGAGTACCGTCAAGTGATTCGGATATGGGGGCTGAAAGGACTGGTGGTTCCATCTAGGTAGTGATGGACCTGGGTTCCCGACGACCCCCGAGTGTTAGTTTGTGGTGGAGCGACAGGGCAGGTTGTGACCACCTAGGAGACAGGTGGGCCTGGTCCTGGTCGGCGTCTGTGGTTACTTCATAACAACACGCTTAACGAGATCTTGGTATTTGATCTGAGTCTGGCCACTGGCCTATACGCACTAACCAACGACGCAGGAACAGTTATGGGCACTCGAAGTCGTGGTATCTGTCCAAGCCTTCTTGACGTCAGCGACTAAGCGGCGTGCGTCGGGTTGGACTGTGTAACACGACTTCCTTTGTAATGGAGGTTGCTACATCTGCTCACCGGCTGCCCTCGCAATGTGCAGGTGTGCAATGGGCGATGAGCCCACACCCCTGCGCGCATAGGATTTAGACCGGTGTGTTGATCTCTCTGTTGAGCCTAAGTAGGGCTGCGACGCGTTGATCTTCCATGGCCGGGCATGATCCAAGAAAGTGTGTTCAGCCAGAAGGATCGAGCATGTTGGGAAATGTGGTGCACCTCTGCAGGGAAGTTTATCTATTCGAATAGTCGTGTCCCTCGCTAAAAGGATGACCCGGAGTTGTACCTTGACCTTATGACAACTAGAACCATATACTTAATAAAACACACCCAGACAAGTTCCAGAGACATCCCGGTGATCGCTTTCCCACAGGGCGATGAGGGGAGGATCGCTGGGTAGGATTATGCTATGTGATGATACTTGGTGAACTTCAATCTACTCTCTTCTACATGCTGCAAGATGGAGGCTGCCAGAAGCGTAGTCTTCGATAGGACTAGCTATCCCCCTATTACTCTGGCATTCTGCAGTTCAGTCCACCGATATTGCCTCCTTACACATATACCCATGCATATTTAGTGTAGATCCTTGTTTGCGAGTACTTTGGATGAGTACTCACGGTTGCTTTGCTCCCTCTTTTCCCCCTTTTTTCTCTTCTTCTCGGATGCTGCAACCAGACGTTGGAGCCCAGGAGCCAGACGCCACCGTCGATGACGACCCCTACCATACCTAGGGTGCCTACTACTACGTTCAGGCTGCTGACGACCAGGAGTAGTTTAGGAGGATCCCAGGCAGGAGGCATGCGCCTCTTTCGATATGTATCCTAGTTTGTGCTAGCCATCCTATGGCAACTTGTTTAACTTATGTCTGTACTCAGATATTGTTGCTTCCGCTAACTCGTTTATGTTCGAGCACTTGTATTCGAGCCCTCGAGGCCCCTGGCTTGTAATATGATGCTTGTATGACTTATTTTACTTTTAGAGTTGTGTTGTGATATCCTCCCGTGAGTCCTTGATCTTGATCGTACATGTTTGCGTGCATGATTAATGTATGATTGAATCGGGGGCGTCACAACTTGGTATCAGAGCTGACTACCTGTAGGAATCCCCCTTTCCAACTCCTTGGCCGAAGTTGAGTCTAGTCATTGCAAAACTTTTACTAACAGGGTTGTGTGGTATACAGGCCTACGTCGCCATTGGGTGGTGTTAGGATCTTTTATTCCTCATCTATACTCTGGGACTCTGATCTCTCTTCTATTTGGGTTAAATGAAATTTTGCTAACTCTAACATTAGGATCTCGTGATCACTTCCAACTGGAGAGCTCCTTATTACCGATGATCGCCTGCTGCACCAGAAGATTCCGAAGACACTCTATGATGTTCTCTTGAGACTTAGTGCCATCGCTTTTGCAATTCCCTTCCATTGATAAACCTCTATGGATAACCACATACACTTGCCATTCTTACTATCATTCCACGTTGATCTTGTTATTACAAGATACCCTGAAATTCTTTTTATTATTTTGAGAATACTTTGTGCTTACTGCCTTGCAGTTCGTTGCAACCTGAATACCCCTATGGATAATTTCTCGCACTTACCGAGTATCCGCTCATTCCCAGTTGTTCCTGTGTTTCACAAAAGTCCTCGAAATACCATTGGATTTTTTGAAAATCCTCAACAGCCCATTGTTCTTGAATTCCTTGTCGTCCGGCATTATGGTTAATTCCATACTTCTAGTAAACTCCGTTGACATACCCTGTCACTATCATTTCGAATCACTTGATTCGATATGTTGCGAATGCTCACAATCCTTAATCAGATCCTAGAATTCATCCTTCCGGCTCAGACGTCATTTTAGACATGAGTTGGATCTCGACCAATCAAATTCCCATCGATTGTACCTTAAGCCTAGTCAACTTATCCATCCTTAATCAGAGCCTTTGCTTCTAATCCCTTGATTTGGAAATCATAATTCTTTCACATTTGATCTTTTGAATTAGTCAGTTGTTTCTATAGTCCAATGCCTTTGCATTGTTTCTTCCTCTCATTGTGTGCCGATGCTCACATCAGCTCCGTTATGGACCATCAAATCCTTTGATGTATTATCATCTGACAGTGTCCTTCGTATACCAAAAATCTCGAGAAGTTCTTCCCTGATACATAATGCAATTAGTAAGTCCTATTCTTTGATTTGGCCAACCATGCTCTGCATTCGAGCTTGTGTTATTTAATCCTTAAGTTTGTGTTATATGTTCCTAAGAGGCCCCGATGGGTTGAACCTATGCCTTTCCTAATCGTTGTGAACCAGGAAACTACTACGGGTCATATTCTACTGGTGTCATGTCAGATAGAATTTCAACACTACAACTTCGTCGAGGGCGAGAAGTGACTGAAAGGTTACGCATTAGAGAAATGGGAGTCGACCTTGAACTTTGTGTTCATGCCCATGGACACGATGTAGTTCCTATCATGGAATCTTCTTGTAATAATAGCTATTTCCTTGATAAATATCATCTGGTGTCTGTGAATTGATCCTTAGCAACCGTGGTTCCAACCATGATTGTTCTTCTTTGATCCCATTTCTCGGACAAGTCAAAGAACTTGTCTTCTACAGATAAATACACCTGCCCAACCTCTATTATGATCTATCTTTGAGTATTACCCCTGGTATCTCGAGGATATCATGCCATTGCACTACATCTTATGAACTTTTGATGAAGTACTACCTTTCCTTCTCATTGTCACATCATGGGTTCTGGTATGTTTGTCAACCGAGAACACTGATAAGTGAATCGATTCCGCACTCTGATTCAATAACTCTAAGTAAATTTTTTTGCTTATGACTTTAATAGTCCTTCAAGTCATTCCTAGCCCGATCGGCTATATCATTATCATGCCAACTTTTAACTGTGCTACCTGGCCTTTCTTCCCGGAGCACAAATTTTCGACGATGAGATGAACTTAAGTCGATCTTCCTCGTCATATCGTTTTGCCTTGAACATCAAGCTTGATTCTGAGTTTGTGTTGTATATGTGGTTCCAATAACCCTCTGCTTCACCATTGCTTTTGCTTGATGTCATCGTTGTTCGATTGCTCCTTCGTGAAGCCTCTCGACAAAATTTGTCATGATCATCATAATCAATATTTTGACTCCTCCCAATAGATCAATTAAATTCATGATGAGAAATACCATCCTTGCCCCCCCCCGATGGCTTGTGTTAACATCGACAACATTCTTGCATCCCCTCTAAACACACAACTTGTTCTTGTTTTGTATTGGACCTTGAGTTCCTTGCCATCCAACTTATGCTATGTTCTACCTTGGAGTATTACCATCTGTTATGTCGAGAATGTCATGGGAATTTCACCACCTCCTGAGAACTCTTGATAAAGTGATACTTCACACCGTATCCCTTCATTTCTTGGTCACCGTGTTGTTTCAAAAATGAATACCGACAATTAAACTATGATGTGTGAATTCAAATTTCTAGCGACCCTATTGATTGAAGTTAATGGTCAACCGTTTGTTCTTAGACTATTGGTTACTGATGCACCATTCTAACTTTGATCATGCTACCTAAGCCCATATTTCGGGTGCATCTTTCAACCAATTTTTAATTGTGTATGTTTCCCTTGAGCATACACCATTATATCATTTGATCTGACTAATGTTATCTCCTTGTTCACATAATTGTGGAAATACATATTTTTGGAAATCTCAATGAATTGTCGCTGAGTCAATCAGCCACCTCCACACCTCTCCTTGACTTAATGATGAACTCTTGTTTCGGAACTCGCTTCCATAGTTCAATTCCCAAGAATCTTACAATGTAATCTCGACAAATTGTGTTGCACCCCTTCCTTCTCAGGCATTATGAGTCTGAGGTATCCTGACACCAATTAGATCTGAATCTCGGTCAGATATGATGGTTGGGACATATTCCCAAGAGTCATAACATTGCTCTTTAACTCGATAAGGTGATGTCATGCCTAGCACACCTAGCCGGAAGACCTATTGTTATAGTTCTTCCTTTTTAGCAAGGTTGGCGATTCTTCAATGAGGAGATTGTAAGACTTATTCTATAAGTTGTTCCTGATGGATCCTCTGTGTATCCAAAGTTTGATCTCTACCCAGTGACCATGTCAATCCTATCTCGAAGCATGTCTGTGGTACTCCATTCATCAACAAGAATATTTGAAGCGCAATGCAACATTTTCTTTATCAAATATCCAAACACCGTTGTATGGGTAATGTCATGAAATTTCTGTCCCCTCACCTAAAGGGTTTTCTACTTTATATCCTGTCATGGATATTTCTTCTTTGCTTGTCCCTGAGAAGGATATACCCCGAAATATGTGTTTAAACACATTTTTCTTTCAATTGTTTTGTTTAATTTGATAATCACATTTTCCTTTCCATTGTGTTGTTTAACCTTTCTTGTGGACTATATGATCTAGCAGAGATAATTCCCTACTTAGGTAAACACCTCGGTGTACAACTCTAGCCCTATTATTATTATTGATGACTTTCCGGTAATCACCGATGGATGAGAACTTTGCCTATTGGTCCGCCTCATTCAACGAGCAGGAAAATGGTTCTCTTCGTCCCTTGCCCTTGCTTTGGATGCTGTTGCCGACATAACTGACAGGCTACCCTCTGTCATGCCTTGCTATCATGACCGCAAGATGTCAGCCCCCTTTCTACTTTAAACCACATGGTGGGACCATAACCCACAGTCCACATGATCAAAACCTGACTCTCCTGTACCCCCTGTTCCCAAGGTTGTTCCTCACGCATGGCCTCATATGTAATTCACGAGCCACCTTCCGAGAGATCATCAGTTCTAGTTTTAGATACAATACTTATTCTCATTGCTTTGAGCCCCTATCATGCCCTGTTCCATGCATCGAACGATTGCCTGCCCGCTCGAAACTTCTCATGGTACCTTCTTACTTTGCTCTCGATATCTTCTTAAGTTTCAATTTGAGAGTTACTTTCCGCCACCTTCCCCGATGTTGTCTACCAGATAGTCAACTTGTAGAGGTTCGTTCTTCTGGAATACCCCCATCCTTTTTCTTTCGTAATTATGATGGAGTTCTTGAAGAAGGGCCCCGACTTCATCATGATGAACTGCATAAGAGACATAAAGACATCAATGCCATGGGTCAAACACTTCATTACACGCAACCAGGTCCAGGAAGACTCATTAGAATTTCGTAAGCAGAACACCCCCCTCTTACTCCCCCTCTTAAATCTCGGGATGAGATTTATTGTAGTAGAGGAGATTTGTAACACCCCGAGAATCATACAGTAAATCAACACTAATGATGCCAAGTCATCATCATTATGCCCTCAGAAAAACAATTAAGAAATATTTCAACCCCAAATTCAAATTTAAAATAAAGTCAAATATATTACTTCTTCCAACGGTAAAACAAAAGTGTTCATATTATTGCAAATTTCCCAAAGCTATTAAAAAAATAAAACCAACATCGTTCGAAACTCCAAGATGCCCCTAGCTATTTTTGAATGAGGCAGCAACACTCAGTCGTCACATTTAAATTCAAACCAGAATTCAAATGAATTCAAATGAGGTTCAAACTTTTTATGACAGTGCTAGTTAATAATATTTATTGAGGCATGTTTCTCAATTACCAAAAAGTTTAATAGCAAATCAAATGCAAAACAATGGTTATAATTGAAAATAGAAAATAAAAATGAAAAAAGGGAAAGAAAGTAAAAGGGGCCCACACTGTGCACTTGGGCCTCTAGTGCACAGTGAGGCCCAGCCCACTGCGGTCACCCACAACCTCCTGTTCCCCCTTGCTCGTTGTCCTCTACGCGCACGTGCCTGAGGCTAGTGGCCGTCTCCACCGCACCCACTTGCCCCTCGCGTCGCTACAGTACCGCCGAGGCGGATAAGGCCGTCCCCGCACCCCCTCGACAAACCCTATCCATTCCCCTCCTCCTCGCTCGCTCTCTTCCCTCCTTTGCCACCCGAACGCCATCGCTGTGTCGTCGCCGTGCTCGTCGCCACAAGCTTCCCCGACACTCGGGAGGAAGTCGAGGAGCACCGCCATCCTCTTCTGCACCGTCTGCAAGCGCTAGGTCGAGCCGGAGCGCCTCGCGACGTCCCATCGGCCTTCTTCCCCAACCACGGTCGTCGTCGTCCACCTTGTCGATCCGCTGCTCCCGGCTATCCCCGACCTCCTCGAGCTCTCCTACGGCCTCAACGTGAGCTCCTCTGCAGATTCCCCACCTTTCCCCTTTGATTTGTCGCCATTTGCCGTCGTCCTCGAGCTCGGTCGTCCTCGTCCATGGCACGCTTTGCCTGCTCTTGCCGGTGGCCGCTCCCTGGCTGCGCCCCGCGCGCACCCCACGTTGCTGCTCCCATGCGCCTGTCACACCCAACCACGCCCCCGCTGCTCATCAGGGTCGCGCCCCTGGCCTCGCCATCCTGTTGCGCCCGCCTCTCACGGCTCGCGCTCGCCGCCGCTTCACGCTGCACACTACTCTGCGGCTGTCGCGCCGGCGCCGGCCGCTGCCGACCATGCCCAGCCCCGTGCCAGTGTCGTCCGCTACCGGCCGCTCCCTACCCCGCCGGCTTCTGGCAGTGGCCGCCGACGCCTGGGGCGTTCGTGCGTGCCTGGCCGTGGCCAGTCCAGTTGGCCCACTGCTATGCGGGGCCCGACCCCCATTTAGACTAGATTAGGTAATTAAGTAGGATTAGTTTTAGGAATTAGTTTAATGTTTTGGTTAGTATGGTCTATGAGAGTGGGCCTACTACTAATTAAACTAGTTTATTTAACATGTTAAAAACATGTGTCACTAGCAGGTGGTCCCCACCTACCAGTTTGACAGGTCAACATCAACCCCCATGGCCCACCTGTAAGCCTCTCTGGCCGTGCACACAATGGGTACACATAGCTTTTACATTTAAATTTCGAATTATTAATAATTTAGGAAATTCTAGAAATTGTTTAATTTAAACCAATAATGAGGCTGGACAACTCACTCCCAGGAAGCTCCCTCGATTTGCATCTTCGTTGGCCGCTGGATCTTGGTCCAAACTCGTTTTGGACGTTGGATCGGGACTCAGGTCTGTGCTATTACTTTTGGCCGCACAGTTCTTTTTCCGCGTCCATGACTGGTGGGCTCGTCCGAGCTTTCTATTGGCTGGGTGAACTCTCCAAGCGGGTGCGAACGAGCGTATCCACGCGCGTCGCGCGTCTTCCTCTGCCCCCAAACCCTACAGCCCACCCCACCCCAATCCCTCCAGCCGCCGCTACCCCACCCATGTTTCTCCTCCACCCCTCTCCTCCCTCCTCGTCCGCGCGCGCACATCACACAGCTCTCGCGTGCTCGCCTCCCGGACCAGCTACCGCCGCGCCGCTGGGGCTCGTCCGCCGCGGGTTTCCACGGGGAAGGAGCAGCGACGGGAGTAGGCCCCAGGCGGCGCACACTTCATGGGAAGGCAAGGAACTAGGGGGTGATGGGGTCGGATCTAGTGGTGCTAGGTCGGAGCTCAATCCCTCGCCTCCCGAACCAGCCGTCGACGCACCGCTGGGGCTTGGGTTTCCATGGGGAATCACTACAACAACAGCACTCCTCCCTCCTTCATCCTCATCATCAGAGCCGCCGCACCTCTCCTTCCTCCTCGCTCGCACCCCTGCCGCGGCGCGCATCCCTCCCCTTTCGATCTAATTTCATTCTTGTTTCACATGTTGGTTTGGTTGGCAAGATACGTTGCGGCACCGACTGCAGTAGCCATGGTTGGTGTTGGTGATGTCTGTAGGTATTTTCATCCTCGCCAGTCACACATTTCCTAGGTTTGGTCAATGTCTCTGGAGCTAATGTATTATCCTCTAATTTCTCCTATATTTCCCTTCCTGATTTTGTTTGATGATTTGCCAGGTTATGGGATTGGATCTCCCTTTTCTAAGACTCTACAGAATGATGTTGTGCACATCCAAATCCAAGCAATGTAAGTGACCTAGCATTTCACTGGTGGTATGGTACATCTCATACAATTTCTGAATTCCAATACCGTTCCTGTGTAGCTGGATACTCCATGGGGCAAAGTTGAAGCTTTGTATCACTTCTCTCCATGTTTATTAATGTTTCTTCATGTTTGGCAGTGATATGGGTTTCCATGTACTTGATATATGCATTCCTTATCTTTATGTGTTCCATCTATGTATATATGTTTCTGCCCATAAATGTGTTTATGAGCTGACTCCAGTTTTTACCGCTTTTCTATGGCAATTTGGAAAGGACCCTTCCATGGTGCTCAGCCACAGTCCGATTTCGAGGGAGAATAGGAGACCCCGACGAAAACGAGCGTCCTAGCGGCGAACCCAAGGATGCTAGTGATTATGGCAGGTCCATGCTCCAGTTCTTCTATTGGGTGAGCTTCTTCACTCTTCTTGTCAAGGAGATGTTCATGTCTAGCTAGGTTCCTACAAAGAGGATTCTTTTTGTTTCTTCAGTTGACCAGATGCTCGGATCTAGCTAGTCTTTCATATAGAAATTTTGTCCTCTTTTTAAGTTGTTGGGTACCTTAGCTTAGTTTTTGCAAAGTTGATTTTTGTTTGTTACTGCTGAGGAGATGCTCTCGGATCTAGCTATATTCCTAGAAGTTTTTTTGTTGGCTTTCTTGTTTTGTTTGGTACCTAGATCTTTCCTCGTCGAGAAGGGGAATTACTTATACAGACCATTGACTGGTGTGCAGGGAGCCCTTCTAATTGGTGATCTATGTGTGTTTTCTTTTCTTTTTTGCTGTAGCAGCCTAGCAGACATGGTTTAACCATAAGCTTCCAGTTACTCTATGTTTTGGGTGTCAAATAAATAGGCCGTTTTAGGCTATGCCTTACATTCTTTTCATACTCTGCAAATTAATATCATCCATTTTAAACCACAGGCTACTCCCCCAATGGTGAAAATCCCCTACAGAATGGTGCTGGATGTCCTTTTAGAATCTTTGGGCCTGCCAGTGGCTGATTATCGAACCAAAGCATGCGAGGGTGGTTTGAAGTTACGAAGAACCCCATTTTCATTCAGATATGCACGCCTTTTTGTCATGCAAAGTCTTTGCATTTAGGTTTATATTATTGATTTGGGTTTAGTTGTTTAGATCAAAACTGTAATCTTGCATGTAGATTGGACAGATTAATTCTCACTTTGAGGACTCCGCTTTGTTCATCAGAATGTTTTTTCAAGTGCATCAAGAACTTTGCTATGATGTTTTTCAAGTGCCTTTCCATGTCTTCTTATTTTGCTAATTCAGAGTCGAGTAGAGATATTATACTCCACCATTTCTTCTGTTGTAAATAATTATCCCTCCTACTTCATTGTCTTAGTTTTTGTATAGATAACACTCACCAATTCTTTTGTTCTGTCAGGTGTTCGCTCAATTCATGTGCTTGGGATTTGTTTTGATTGATGGACCTCAAACCTGGTGCAATAATGCATGAACTTGCCAAAAGGTACACAATGACTTGGTTACTACATCTAAATCAATAAAAGAGCTTCTGATTAGCCTATGAGAGCTTGCTAAGTACTTAAGAAATCACATTGTATGGTTTATTGGCCTAATAAGTTCTATTTGAGCGTAAAACTAATAAGCATGTCCAAGGATGCATATTTTTTATCAGTTATGATAAGAGTGTAAACAACATTGATGCTTGGTATAGAACGATTAACAAAACACTAAGTTGATGATCAGTATTTTGGCGTTACTTATTGTTTATCTTGGCCTCCATTGTTTATCTTGATTTACAATGCTGAAGGTGGCTGAAATGCACTCTAATTGGTGTTATGTTCTGAAATTATGGTTCTACCACATTAAAGATTGATCTATAATAATTTTATATGAAAATAAAGTCCTTTGCTATGCAAATAACAGGTTCAAATCGGTAACTCGTGCCAAGGATTGAGTCATGGCTTTTGTATGCGTCCCTATCACTATCACTCATGCTTTTGTTTTCGGTACAGATTTGTAAACGGTAGGCATTCTTATGCGTAGATCGCTTCACTCTTCTTCCTTCCATGACATGCAAGGTTATCATTAATCTAGGTTAATGCAATTGTTGTGATCAGGCAGAGCATCAACATTTGAGATGCAAATATAGAAGTCCTAGAAAACCCATGCATATAATTTGATGGCAAAGAGACCAGAGAACACATGAATGATGTTATCTTGATGATAGTGACTTAAACTACTAACCTAGCGTATTTCAAATGCAATACCTGCCAGTCTGGAGCTACCAAAAAAGTTCTATGTAGTTATACACCTCATGGCTTCAACAATTTTACTTGCAAATGCACTAACCATTAATTAATAATGACAATATGGATGCTCTTATCTTAGAATATGCTCTAAAACCTGAACAATATGATAATGAACCTGTCTCATTCTTACCACCAGGACACTCTGTTTATCAGGGTCGTTTCAGTTTTCAAGTGTCATCAGTGGTACATGGATGGATGGTGTCGTCATTGCTCCGCTGCCCCATGTTTTGGTTGTTTTGGTCCACGGCCGAGGCAAGGTTAGATTTGTTCTGATTGCTAGCCAGTTTGTGGGATTTTCCTTTGGAGCCCATCATAAAAAATGTGGTTTTAATACAGTTTGTACCGCAATATCCTGCTGGTTTGTTTCATGCTTGATTGAGTGCTCATGTGCCATCGGTTCATATCCATGTTTGTAAGGCTTTATTGCTCCATTAACATGACTTTCTTCAGTTAAATGTGGTTCTAATCTGGTTGAGTACCATGATCCCGTTGGTTAGGTGCACTTCTAATTCTGAATTGTGCTTGCTGAGTGCCTTCTTTTTTACTACCTTTCATTGGTGTATATGCAAGCTATAGAGGTTTGTTGAACAATCTGGTTATAGCTTTATTCTCTTATTTTCTTGCTCATTGACACGTTGTTTTAGTTACCAGAAATATAAACAGGCCATGTGAAAATAAGCAAGCTTCTTATTGGGATATATTTTTGTGACACTGTTTTGTAAACAAAAGCTTTTTCCTGCTATGTAAATAACATTTCGTGTCCAAAATCTTACTGAACTCACGGTTTGTTACCTATATTACTGGTTTGCATGCTTTAAGAAGGTGATTATAACTTGTTTGCATTTATATCTCTAGCCATCTGTGATGAATCTTTTTGTTAATTGCTCATGCCTTATTTCAGAAAACCAAAATCTGCACCATGCCGATATGCTTCATGACAAAACCACTTGCTTTCATATGTATTGGACTACTGCATCATCGTCTTCGTCAATGGAGGACGAAATCAGTAGTATCACCAGTCGGCCAGCGAGGAAGGCTGCTTGGATCTGCCGCCGTGCCCACCTGCAACTTCCTAGGGCTATTCGGCCACTTAGAGAACTTCTGGTGTCCATAAGCAATCTTAGTTGCTCACTATGATAATTAGAATGTATGCAGTTTCCCTCTTTGCGTGTGTGCTTCTGTGTCTTTCCTGCTATATTCTCAGTCTATGGAATAGTCATATTAGGCATGTAGTTTATTTTAATTTCTGTATAAAAGCTTGGTACCAACATACAAATATGATTATTTTTTCACTTTCTCAGTGTGGTAACTATATTTTCAACTAAAAAAATGCTTCCTTAACTGGTCACATATTATACAAATAAGTTTGTTTTCAAACTCAGATTCCTTAGCGTGATAAACATATTATTTTTAATATAGCATGATTTAACACACATGCTTTATACTACCAATATCAATATGTCCTTGCAAAACGAAACTATTTTCATCGACAACATGGCTTCAACGGGTCTTTGCGCCATTTGAAAATGGCGCAACGGGTTAACTAGTACTTTGAAAATTAATATAAAATAAATCGTAATTCGGATGAAAATACTTTGTACATGAAAGTTGCTCAGAACGACGAGACAAATCTGAATACGCAGCCCGTCCGTCAGCCACACGTCCCTAGCATAGCGAACCTGCAACATTTTACCTCCGGTTCATCTGTCCGAAAACGCGAAACACCGGGGATACTTTCCCGGATGTTTCCCCCCTTCACCGGTATCACCTCCTACCGCGTTAGGGCACACCTAGCACCGCTCATTGTCATGTCATGCATCATCATGCTTATGTTTGCATTATACTTATTGTTTCTTCCCTTTTCTTCTCTCCGGTAAACTACGAGACCGACACCGCTGTTGCCCCGGTCGACTACGGAGTTGACGACCCCTCCTTCTTGCCAGAGCAACCAGGCAAGCCCCCCCTTGATCACCTGATATCACATATTCCTTCTCTCTACTGCTTGCATTAGAGTAGTGTAGCATGTTACTGTTTTTGGTTAATCATATTCTGTTGCATAGTCTGTCATTTATGCTACAACTGTTGATACCTTTACCTGCAATCCTACATGCTTAGTGTAGGTTGCTAGTACTTCATCAGTGGCCCTACATTCTTGTCCGTCTGCCATGCTATACAATCGAGCCGTGATCACTCGGGAGGTGATCACGGGTATATACATACATACATACATACATACATACATAGATACATACATACATACATACTATACAGGTGGTGATTAAAGTCGGATTGGCTCGTAGAGTACCGGCAAGTGATTCGGATATGGGGGTTTAAAGGACAGGTGGTTCCATCCAGGTAGTGATGGACCTGGGTTCCCGACGACCCCCGAGTGTTACATTGTGGTGGAGCGACAGGGCAGGTTGTGACCACCTAGGACACAGGTGGGCCTGGTCCTGGTCGGCGTCCGCGGTTACTTCATAACAACACGCTTAACGAGATCTTGGTATTTGATCTGAGTCTAGCCACTGGCCTACACGCACTAACCAACTACGTGGGAACAGTTATGGGCACTCTACATCGTGGTATCAGCCGAAGCCTTCTTGACATCAGCGACTGAGCGGCGGCCGGGTTGGACCGTTTAACGCAACTTCCTTTGTAATGGAGGTTGCTAGGTCTGCTCACCGGCCGCCCTCGCAATGTGCAGGTGTGCAATGGGCGATGGGCCTAGACCCCTGCGCACATAGGATTTAGACCGGCGTGCTGACCTCTCAGTTGAGCCTAGGTAGGGCTGCGACGTGTTGATCTTCCGAGGCTGGGCATGACACAGGAAAGTGTGTCCGGCCAGAGGGATCAAGCGTGTTGGGAAATGTGGTGCACCCCTGCAGGGAAGTTTATCTATTCAAATAGTTGTGTCCCTCGGTAAATGGACAACCCAGAGTTGTACCTTGACCTTATGACAAATAGATTCAGATACTTAATAAAACACCCAGACAAGTTCCAGAGACATCCTGATGATCGCTTTCCCACAAGGTGACGAGGGGAGGATCGCTGGGTAGGATTATGCTATGTGATGATACTTGGTGAACTTCAATCTACTCTCTTCTACATGCTGCAAGATGGAGGCTGCCAGAAGCGTAGTCCTCAATAGGACTAGCTATCCCCCTATTATTCTGGCATTCTGCAGTTCAGTCCACCGATATTGCCTCCTTACACATATACCCATGCATATGTAGTGTAGATCCTTGCTTGCGAGTACTTTGCATGAGTACTCATGGTTGCTTTGCTCCCACTTTTCCCCCTTTTTCCTCTTCTTCTCGGATGCCGCAACCAGACGTTGGAGCCCAGGAGCCAGACGCCACCGTCGATGATGACCCCTACTACACCGAGGGTGCCTACTACTACGTTCAGGCCGCCGATGACCAGACGTAGTTTAGGAGGATCCCAGGCAAGAGGCCTGCGCCTCTTTCGATATGTATCCCAGTTTGTGCTAGCCATCTTATGGCAACTTGTTGAACTTTTGTACTCTGATATTATTGCTTCCGCTGACTCGTTTATGTTCGAGCACTTGTATTCGAGCCCTCGTGGCCCCTGGCTTGTAATATGATGCTTGTATGAATTATTTTACTTTTAGAGTTGTGTTGTGATATCTTCCTGTGAGTCCCTGATATTGATCGTACACATTTGCATGCATGATTAGTGTACGATTGAAACGGGGGCGTCACATTACCTTGCTGAAAACCTCTTGTCATTTCCTTCTACTCCTCGGTGGGTTTGACACTCTTACTTGTTGAAAGGACTATGATTGATCCCTTATACTTGTGGGTCATCACGACTCTTTTCTGGCGCCGTTGCCGGGGAGTGAAGCGCTCTTGTTAAGTGGAAATCGGTAAGGAAAAATTTATATAACATTCTGAAATTTACTGTTACTTGTTACTATGGAAAACAATCCTTTGAGGGGTTTGTTCGGGGTATCTTCACCTCGAGCGGAAACACAAAGAGTTGCCCCTCAACCTACTGCACCTACTGAAAATATTGGTTATGAAATTCCTTTGGGTATGATAGAGAAACTGCTAGCTAATCCTTATGCAGGAGATGGAACACGACATCCTGATATGCTCCTAATCTATGTGGATGAAGTTTGTAGATTATTTAAGCTTGCAGGTTTACTCGGAGATGAAGTCAAGAAGAAGTTTTCCATTTATCTTTGGGGGTAAAAGTTGACATGGTATAGGCTATGTGATGATATTGGAGCTTGGGATTGGAATCAATTGAAATTGGAATTTCACCAAAAGTTTTATCCTATGCATCTAGTTCATCGTGATTGGAATTATACAATTTTTGTCCTCGTGAAGGAGAAAGTATTGCTCTAGCTTGGGGGAGGCTTAAATCAATGTTATATTCATGCCCCAATTATTATACATAATTTTTAAGCTCGGCTTTCTCGTAATGATCAATCCATGCTCGGTACTTCTTGTACTGGTTCTTTTATGAAGAAGACTATTGAATTCAAGCGGGATCTTTTGGAAAGAATTAAACACAACCCTGAAGATTGGGAACTCAACGAAGGTAAAGAGTCGGGTATTAAGCTTGAGTTTGATTGTGTTAAATCCTTTATGAACACCGATGATTTTCAAAAGTTTAGCACTGAATGTTGACTTGACTCTGAGATAGTAGCCTCTTTTTGTGAATCATTTTCTACTCATGTTGACCTCCCTAAGAAGAAGTGGTTCAAATATCACCCCCCCCATAAAAAAAGACTGAGGATCCAGTTACAGTTAAAGATGAAACTATCATTTACAATGTTGATCTAGTTGTGCCTACTGCTTATATTGAAAAAACACCTTTCCCTGTTAGGATAAAGAACATGCTAAAGTCTCAACCGTGGTTAACAAAAGTAATATTGAAACACCTAGACCCCCTGAACAAATTAATGTAGAACCTAGTATTGCTATGGTTAAAGATCTCTTGGCCGATAATATAGATGGCGTGTTATTTATTTCTGTGATGAAGCTACTAGAATTGCCAAACCTGATACTACAGATAAGAACAAGCCTATTGTTGGCATGCCTGTCATCTCAGTTAAAATTGGAGATAATTGCTATCATGGTTTATATGATTTGGGTGCTAGTGTGAGTGCTATTCCTTTTACCTCATATCAATAAGTCATGAATGATATAGCACCTGCTGAAATAGAAGATATTGATGTCACTATTAAACTTGCAAACAGAGACACCCTCACACCACTTGGGATTGTTAGAGATGTTGAAGTCTTGTGTGGGAGAATAAAATACCCCACTGATTTTCTAGTTCTTAGTTCTCCACAAGATGATTTTTGTCCCATAATATTTGGTAGACCTTTCCTGAACATTGTGAATGCTAAGATAGATTTCCATAAACAAACTGTTAGTGTCAAGTTTCGTAGACATCCTCATGATATAGAATTACCTAGTAAGGATGAAGTAATTGGTCTTGCTTCTATTTCCCTGCCTCCTACTGATCCATTAGAACAATATTTGCTAGACCATGAAAATGATATGCACTTGCATGAAAGAAATGAAATAGATAAAATATTCTTTGAACAACAACCTATCATTAAACACAATTTGCCTGTTCAAACTCTAGGAGGTCCTCCTCCACCTAAAGGTGATCCTGTTTTTGAATTAAAGCAATTGCCTGACACTTTGAAAATGTGCTTATCTTGATGATAAAAAGGTGTATCCTATTATTATCAGTGCTAACCTTACAAAACATGAAGAAAATATATTATTAAAATTTGTGAGGAAGCATCATGCTGCTATTTGATATACTCTTGATGATCTCAAGGGCATTAGTCCCACTCTCTGTCAACACAAGATTAATATGGAATCTAATGCTAAACATGTCGTTGATCATCAACGACGATTGAATCCTAAGATAGAAGAAGTGATGAAAACTGAAATACTAAAGCTTGTGGAAACAGGTGTAATTTATCCTATAGCTGGTAGTAGATGGGTAAGTAATGTTCATTGTGTTCCTAAGAAAGAAGGTATTACTGTTGTTCCTAATGATAAAAATGAACTCATTTCACAATGAATTGTGACTCGCTATAGAATGGTAATTGATTTTAGAAAATTAAATAAAGCCACTAGAAAATATCATTACCCTTTACTTTTTATTGATCAAATGTTAGAAAGATTATCTAAGCACACACACTTTTGATTTCTGGATGGATATTCTGGTTCTCTCAAATACCTGTATCCGGATCAAGAGAAAACCACTTTTACTTTCCCTTTTGGAACTTATGCTTATAGACGTATGCCTTTTGGTTTATGTAATGCACCTTCTACCATTCAAAGATGTATGACTGGTATATTCTTTGTCTTTTTTTGAAAAGATTGTTAAGGTTTGCGTGGATGATTTCTCCGTTTACAGAACTTCTTTTGATGATTGCTTAAGCAACCTTGATCGAGTTTTATGAAGATGTGAACAAACTAATCTTGTCCTGAATTGGGAGAAGTGCCACTTTATGGTGAATGAAGGTATTGTCTTGGGGAATAAAATTTTTGAGCGAGGTATTGAGGTGGATAAAGCTAAGTTGATGCAATTGAGAAACTGCCATGTCCTAAAGACATTAAAGGTATTCGTAGTTTCCTTGGTCATGCTGGTTTCTATAGGAGGTTTATTAAAGACTTTTCTAAAATTTCTAGGTCTCTTACTAATCTTTTACAAAAGGATGTTCCATTTGTTTTTAATGATGATTTGGTAGAAGCCTTTGAAACACTTAAGAAAGCCTTAACTTCTGCACCTATTGTTCAACCACCTGACTAGAACTTGCCTTTTGAAATCATGTGTGAAGCTAGTGATTATGCAGGTGGTGCTATTCTAAGACAAAGAGTTGATAAGAAATTAAATGTTGTCCATTATGCTAGTAAAACTCTAGACAGTGCCCAAAGAAATTATGCTATTACTGAAAAAGAATTCTTAGCAGTTGTGTTTGCTTGTGATAAATTCAGATCTTACATTGTTGATTCTAAAGTAATTGTTTACATTGATCATGCTGCTATTAAATATCTTATGGAAAAAAAGATAATAAACCTAGACTCATTAGGTGGGTTCTTTTGCTACAAGAATTTGACTTGCACATCACTGATAGGAAAGGAGCTGAGAACCCCATAACTGACAACTTGTCTAGGTTAGAAAATATTCTTGATGACCCACTACCTATTGATGATTGCTTTCCTGATGAACAACTAGCTGTCATTAATGCTTCTCATACTCCTTGGTATGCTGACTACGCTAATTATATTATTGCTAAATTTATACCACCTAGTTTCACATACCAACAAAAGAAAATTTCTTCTATGATTTAAGACATTACTTTTGAGATGACCCACATCTTTATAAAGAGGGAGTAGATGGTATTATTAGACATTGTGTACCTAAGCATGAACATGAACAAATCCTACGGAAATGTCACTCTGAAGCTTACGGAGGGCATCATGTGGGAGATAGAACTGCACACAAGGTATTACAATCATTGGCCTACTCTTTTTAAGGATGCCTGTAAGTTTGTCTTGTCTTGTGATGAATGTCAAAGAATTGGTAATATTGGTAGATGTCGGGAAATGCCTATGAATTTTTCACTTGTTAATGAACCATTTGATGTTTGGGGATTTGATTATATGGGACCTTTTCCATCCTCTAATGGGTATACACATATTTTGGTTGCTATTGATTATGTCACTAAGTGGGTAGAAGCTATTCCAACTAGCAGTGCTGATCATAACACCTCCATTAAAATGCTTAAAGAAGTTATCTTCCCGAGGTTTGGAGTCCCTGGATTCTTAATGACTGATGGTGGTTCACATTTTATTCATGGTGCTTTTCATAAATTTCTTGCTAAATATGATGTCAACCATAGAATTGCATCACCCTATCATCCTCAATCTAGTGGACAAGTTGAACTTAGCAATAGATAAATAAAGTTGATATTACAGAAAACGGTCAATAGGTCCCTAAAGAATTGGTCTAAGAAACTTGATGATGCACTTTGGGCCTATAGAACTGCTTATAAAAATCATATGGGTATGTCCCAAACAAAATGGTTTATGGAAAAGCTTGTCATTTATCTCTTGAGTTAGAACAAAAAGCATATTGTGCAATTAAAGAACTCAACTATGACTTCAAACTTGCTGGTGAAAACAGGTTATTTGATATTAGCTCACTAGATGAATAGGAAACCCAAGCTTATGAAAATGTTACATTGTTTAAAGAAAATTTTTAAAGATGGCATGACAAAAGAATCCAAAAGAGGGGATTCAAAGTTGGTGAATATGTTCTATTGTACAATTCTTGTATTAGATTTTTTGCAGGAAAACTTCTTTCCATATGGGAAGGACCATATATCATCAAAGAAGTTTACCGCTCTAGAGCTATTAAGATCAACAATGTCGAAGGCACTAATCCGAAGGTGGTTAATGGACAAAGAACTAAGCACTATATTTCAGTTACGCCTATTAATGTTGAAACTAACATTATCCAAACCATGACACTAGAGGAATACATAAAAGAAACCTTCCAGAACACTCCAGAACCCTGAAAAGAAAGAGGTACGTGATACAGTAAGTAAACCGACTCCAAAAATTCCGTAAAAATATTTTCTGTCAGTTTTGGAATATTAGAAAAAATAAAAAAAATAAAAAACACCCAGGAAGGCAACCCAGGTGTCAGGCACCAGGGCGCACCTGCTCCACCTGGCGCGCCCTGGTGGGTAGTGAGCCCCTTGGGCACCTTCCCGACTCTGTTTTCCTGTAGCATACTTGTTTCCCAAGATAAAAAAAATCTTTATATATAGCCCCAGACGATTTGACCACCGCATTGTGAAGAAATCCTTTGTTCTTGTTTGTACTATTTTCCTAGTAGATCTGTAAATATGTCATCACAAGATTCAGATGGAGAAAGCTATGCTCCATACCCAAATATCTTTAGGAAGACCTATCCCTACTTATGGGCCACATTTGAGGGAGGAAAACTTTATCCTCAAACGCAAGTTGAAGAAGAAGAATGCCCTGATGACCCAAAAGTATAGGGGATCAATCATAGTCCTTTTGATAAGTAAGAGTGTTGAACCCAACGAGGAGCAGAAGGAAATGACAAGTGGTTTTCAGCAAGGTATTTTCTGCAAGCACTGAAATAGTCGGTAACAGATAGTTTGGTAGCAAGATAATTTGTAACGAGAAAGCAACGGTAATGGTAAATAAAGTGCAGCAAGGTAGCCCAATCCTTTTGTGGCAAAGTACATGCCAAAATGGTCTCTTATATTAAGCAAAATGTTCTTGAGGGTACACGGGGATTTTATCATATCACTTTCATCATGTTGGTTTGATTCGTGTTCGTGACTTTGATAATTTGATATGTGGGTGGACCAGTGCTTAGGTGCTGCTCTTACTTGAACAAACCTCCTACTTATGATGAACCCCCTTGCAAGCATCCGCAACTACGAGAAAAGTATTAAGATAAAATCTGACCATAATATTAAACTTTTGGATCCAAATCAGTCCCTTACGAAATAGCGCATAAGCTAGGGTTTAAGCTTCTGTTACTCTGGCAACCCATCATCTAATAACTACTCCACAATGCATTCCCTTAGGCCCAAATATGGTGAGTGTCATGTAGCCGATGTTCACACGACACCACTAAGGGAATCACAACATACATATCATCAAAATATCGAACACATATCAAGTTCACATGATTACTTGCAACATGACTTCTCCCATGACCTCAAGAACAAAAGTAACTACTTACAAATAATAATCATGCTCAAGATCAGAGGGGTATTAAATAGCATAATGGATCTGAACATATAATCTTCCACCAAATAAACCATATAGTAATCAACTACAAGATGTAATCAACACTTCTAGTCACCCACCGGCACAAATCTAAGGTTCCGGTACAAAGATTGAACACAAGAGATGAACTAGGGTTTGAGAGGAGATGGTGTTGATGAAGATGGACCTCCCAAAGATGGGAGAGTTGTTGGTGATGATGATGACAATGATTTCCCTCTCCGGGAGGGAAGTTCCCCTGGCTGAATCTCTTAGTCGGAGGACGAAAGTGCTCCTGCCCCAACTCTGCCTCAAGACGGCGGCGCTTCATCCCGAAAGTCCCCCCCTTATTTTTTCCTAGGTCAAAATGACTTATATACCAGAAGAGGGACATCGGAGGTGGGTCGAGGAGGGCAGAACGCACTAGGGCGCGCCTGGGCTCCCTGGCACGCCCGGGTGGATTGTGCCCACATGGTGGGCCCTTTGGTAGTTATTTTCTCCAATATTCTTCATATATTGCAAAACAATTCTCCGTAAATTTTTAGCTCATTTTGAGATGTGCAGAATAGGTAACTCTGGTGTAGCTTTTTTAGGTCCAAAATTCTAGCTCCCGGCATTCTCCCTCTTTGTGTAAACCTGAGAGAAAAGGCATTAGAATTACTCCCAAAAGCATTATTATGTATAAAAACATTATAAATAATTGTAGGAAGACATGATGCAAAATGGACGTATCAACTCCCCCAATCTTAGACCTTGCTTGTCCTCAAGCGAAAACCGAAATCGAAAAACATGTCCACATAGAAGCATCATGCATATTATTATAATAGCAAAGAAATTTTAATATAAAACTTTATCAAACAACTTTTATCATATAACTTCTCATGAACAAGTAACAATTCGTCACAACATTGAAGTATAAAGCGTAAACCTTATTGAAAACCAACAAACTATGTTCTCGGTCAACTTTGTAACTACAATTCATCATATTTTCAGGAACGGTCAAGTATCGGAGCCTTTAGGCAAGTCCACATACTCAACCATCATTTAATCTTCTATATTGGTAACACCCACAACATACCCACGAACAAAAAGTTTCAACCAGACACATAGAAAGATAGGGGCTTATAGTTTCGCCTCCGAACGTATTCACCTCAAGGGTGATGTCAACCATAATAACTCATGCATACTCATATCCAACTGGATATATGTTCCTAGATCTTTCCTCACCACATGATGCTTTCAAAAATAGAAAATAAAAAGGAATAGGGAAGAAAACTTTTGACTCTTACATAAAAGTAAATGCTAAAAGGTAAATGGTAGGCCCTTCACAAAGGGAAGCAGATGTTGTCATGCGCTTATTTGTTTGTATGCCAAACCCCTTAGTGCAAAAGAACATCACATTATATTGCCCCTTATGATAGCAACCTTTATTATGCAGTCTGCCTCTTTTATTACTTTGCCATCACAAGTTCATACAACGCTCAATTTTCTCTTACACTAAATTATCCAACACATTTAGAAGAATTTTTTATTGCCTTATTGCACCGATGAAAACTTACTTGAAGGATCTTACTCAATCCATAGGTAGGTATGGTGGACTCTCAAAATAAGATTTGGGTTTAAGGGTTTTTGGATACATAAGTAGTATCTCTACTTAGTGATGAATTTTTGGCCAGAAAAGATATTGAGCAAGCACCACATGTTAAAGGATCTATGACAATATAACTTCTATGTGAATATGAACAAACATAAATCATTATGTTGTCTTCCTTGTCCAACGTCAACTATTTTGACACAAAATATTTAATGGGGTCTAAAATCATAAAAGATGTCCAAGATAGTGTATTTGCATGTGAATCTTCTCTTCCCTTATTAATTGTTTCATGAATTGCATCATTGACCAATGCTATGTTTGTCAAACTACAATAAATTTTACCACTTATACTTTTCCTTTGTGATGTCATTACTTACCATAAGATTATTAGCATATGATCTTATTCATTTATTTTACTTTCTTTTTATTGAAACATTAAAGTAAAGAAACAAAACTCAAACTACTCTTTATTATATATCATGCAGATGATTACATCGATAGATAAATCACTAAGCAAACACTCTAAAAGAAAGGATCGAACTAAAGTTTTATTCAACTAAATCATAGGAAAACTAAAGATCAAACTAAAATAGATAAAAGTGAGATAGTGGTGGTGATACGATACTGGGACACCTCCCCCAAGCTTGGCACAAACCAAGGGGAGTGCCCATACCATGAACTCAAGTCTCCTTTGGTGATGAACAAGGTGGTGGTGGTGATGAGGTAGTAGCAATCTTATCTTCCGGCTTCCATGGCAATGGCTCACCATCATAAGAGGAGGAGTGAGTCTCGCGGGTCCTGCAACTGGCAGCCAAACTCATACTTTAAACCTTGCCTCATATTCAAAGACTTGGTTTTGGAGATCACAGATTTGGCTTTACAGAAAGTAGATTTGCTCGTTGAAGGTGAAGACGATGTCCTTCATGGAATTTCCATCCACCTTGAGATCACGGGTGTAATCTGCGATCATGAGGTGATTGGCATTGAGTCCACATTCCACCATACCCTTGCACTTGAAGACCTCCTGCTCCATAGCTTCGAGCCTGGCATCCATGGTCCCCGTCCCCTTGGGACCCTGGACGTCCAGCATGTGGAGCACCCCCTCACGCATCTCAATGGCTTGAGGGTGATACATCACCTCCTGCAAATACGGGTTGATCATGTTCTCGAAGAACTTGTCCTTAGAGGAGCTCGGAGTGGCCATGCCGATCTAGATCAGTCAGAAAACAACAAGAAAGAAGAACAAAAGATTTCTCCGTGATACGGTGTTCAATACATTCAGGGGTTATATAAAGATTTTTTATCTTGCAAAACAAGCAAATGGGAGGAAAATGGAGTCGGGAAGGTTCCCGAGGTGGGCACAACCCACCTAGGCGCGCCAGGGGGCCCAGGCGTGCTCTGGTGTCTTGTGCCCCCCTCGGGTCCCTTCCTGGTTGTTTCTTATTTTCCTAATTTATAAAATATTCCAAAACTAACAAAAAATATTTTTGTGGATTTTTTGGAGTATGTTTACTTACCGTATCATGTACCTCCTCTTTTTTAGTATTCTGGAGTGTTCCGGTAGGTTTCCTTTATGTGTTCCTCCGGTGTCATGGTTTGAATAATATTGCTTTCAACGTTAATAGGCGTACCTGAGATATAGTGTTTAATTATTTTCCCATTGGCCACCTTGGGTTAGTACCTTTGGTATTATTTATTTTAATAGGTCCAGAGCGGTAGACCTCCTCGATGATATATGATCCTTCCCATTTAGAGAGAAGTTTTCCTACAAAGAATCTGAAATGAGAGTTGTACAAAAGAACATATTCTCCAACTTTGAATTCCCACTTTTGGATTCTTTTGTCATGCCATCTTTTAACTTTTTCTTTAAATAACTTGGCATTTTCAAAGGCTTGGGTTCTCCATTCATCTAGTGAGCTAATATAAAATAACCTCTTTTCACCGGCAAGTTTGAAATCATAGTTGAGTTCTTTAATTGCCCAATATGCTTTAAATTCTAACTCTAGAGGCAAATGACAAGCTTTCCATAAACCATTTTATAGGAGACATACCCATAGGATTTTTATATGCTGTTCTGTAGGCCCAAAGTGCATCATCTAATTTCTTAGACCAATTCTTTCAGGACCTATTAACGGTTTTATGTAATATTAGTTTTATTTCTCTATTGCTAAGTTCAACTTGACCACTAGATTGAGGATGGTAGGGTGATGCAATTCTATGGTTAACATCATATTTAGCAAGAATTTTACGGAAAGCACAATGAATGAAGTGTGAACCACCATTAGTCATTAAGTATCTAGGGACTCCAAACGTCAGGAAAATAACTTATTTAAGCATTTTAATGGAAGTGTTATGATCAGCACTACTAGTTGGAATAGCTTCTACCCACTTAGTAACATAATCAACAACAACCAAAATATGTGTACACCTATTAGAGGAAGGAAAAGGTCCCATATAATCAAAACCCCAAACATCAAATGTTTCAACAGAAAGCGAATAATTCATAGGCGTTAGGAAAAGTAGATAGGATGGAGACGTATTAGCTCCCCCAAGCTTAACCCATTTCTTGTCCTCAAGTAATTCAGTTGACAAAGTGAAAGTGATAAAGAAAAACTTTTACGAAATCTTTTGTTGTTGTTTACATATATATGCTTAAGTAGCACCCAGGTTTTCAGCAAAGATCATGACTAACCATGCCAACAATAACTCTCGAAAATTATATTAACTCACATCAATGGCGTAATCAACTAGCGAGTAATAATAAGATATCTCAGATGCCAACACTTTGTTAAAACAATTATGATATAATATCGCAATAGTGGTATCTCACTAGCCCTTTTTGAGACCGCAAAACATAAATGCGGAGCACCTCCGAAGTTCAAGCAGCGGCTAAACATTGTAATTCATGGTAGAAGGGACCTAGTCATGATGCATTCAACATTAACTAAACACAATGCATGAGGATGACAATAATGCTCTCAGGTCTGACGCTTGTTTGAGAAGGTGATGACTCAACATAAAAGTAAAATAACATCAAAGTAAATAGATAGCCCCTTCGCAGAGGGAAGCATGGATTTGCAGAGTTGCCAGAGCTCAAAGCTCAAATCAGAGATAAATAAAATTTGCAGAGGCCATAGACGCGACACGAGCGGCCAGTGCGCCATGCATGAACTGGGGAAAGGGAAGACCCCCTGGTGGGCTGGGCCGACACTGTTGCTGCAGCTCGGCCATGGGCATAGTGGCACTTTCCTTTTTCTTTTTCTTTTTCTATTTCTTTATTTCTTTAATGTTTTGCATTATATTTTAGCTCCAAATGTTTTTAGTTAAATATGCAACTTAGCTCATAAATACTAGGTAGGGTTTTGAGTTATCCCACCAAGTTTGAATAGTTTACATATTTATTTAAATTAAATTGGTCCAATTAAATGCTCATGGATAAACTTTAAATAGCTTAGGGGCATTTGAATATTTTGAAAAAAGTTGATTCTTACATGACAATTAGTTAGTGAATATTTGCAACCCAACCTACATTTTTATTTTACCTTTTTGAAAATCTTATAATTTGACTTGCATTTGAATTTGAATTTGAATTGGTTTTAAACTAAGTGACAATTAATCTTAGCAGAAGGAGGTGACATGGCATCATTAGTCAGAGATCACTGTAGCTTAATTACAAGGGTGTCACAAATCTCCTCCATTAAAAGAAATCTCGTCCCGAGATTTAGGAGGTAGATGGAAACAAAGCGGGGTATTCATCATGTAGACAATCCTCGCCTTCCCAAGTGGCTTCATCTTTAGAATGCTTCGACCACTGAACTTTTAGGAACATGATTGCCTTCTGACGGGTGCGACATTCAGCTTGATTAAGAATGCGGACCGGATGCTCTTTATAAGAGAGGTCCTTTTGTAATTCAAGCACTTCATGGTCCACTGCCTGGATAGGGTCCTTGAAGCAGCGGCGGAGAAAGGTTCGACGGCAGATCCAATTGGTATGCCACTTTTCCACGTCTTTCGAGAATGGGGAAAGGACTAATGTAGCGAGGAGCTTGCTTGCCCTTGATCCCGAAGCGGTGAGCACCATTAATTGGTGTGACATGAAGGTAAGCCTTTTCGCTAGGTTGATAGACCATATCTTTGTGATGACGGTCATTCTGACTATTCTGGCGAGATTGAGCAGTCTTCAGATTCTCGCGAATAATGCGGACTTGTTCTTCGGCATGTTGTATAATATCCAGACTAAAGAGTGGCCATTCCCAAGTTTCTGACCAATTCAGAGGAGTTCATCACTTTTGTCCATACAATACTACAAAGGGGGTCATCTTTAGACTAGCTTGATAGCTATTGTTGTACGAGAATTCAGCATATGGGAGAGGTTCCTCCCATTTCTTGCCAAAGGAAATGACACAAGCTCGAATCTTGTCTTCTAGAATTTGATTGACTCATTCAACTTGACCCTGAGATTGGGGGTGAAATGCGGTGCTAAAGGACAGATGAGTTCCCATAGCTTCCTGGAAACTTCCCCGGAATCTTGAAGTGAAAAGACTGTCACGGTCTGAGCTGGTTACCAACGGAATACCATGGAGTGAAACAATTCTAGAAACATATAGATCTTCCAACTGACTAGCAGTGATGGTTTCCTTAACGGGCAAAAAGTGAGCAACCTTCGAAAGTCGGACAATGACGACAAGAATAGCATCATTACCCTTCCACAGTTTGGGAAATCCAATGATGAAGTCCATCTAAACATGGTCCCATTTGCATTCAGGAATAGTAAGAGGTTGCAGAGTTCCAGCAGGTCTTTGATGTTCTGCTTTGATATGATGGCAAATGTCACACTCAGCAACATAGAGGGCAATGTCTTGCTTCATGTTTGACCACTAGAATCTCTGATGAATGTCTTGGTACATCTTGGTACTACCCGGATGAATAGAAAAGGTGTATCATGAGCTTCTTTCATAAGCTCCTGAGTCATATCCAGGTTGTCTTTTGTAGGAACCACTAAGCGACCCTTGAAGAACAAGGTGCCATCACCATCAATAGAGAAGAATGAGGGCCTTCCCTTTGAGAGATAGCACGTAATCTTCTGGATTTGAGAGTCATATTTTTGAAGATTCTTGATGTTTCCCATGATATCTGGTTTAACAACCAGTGTATTTAGAGAACTTGAGGAATAATATGGAGGTTCAGCTTGCGGAGTTTTCATGAAGAAGTGGTTATCCTTGCTGAACCATGATGTTGTTGCAATAAGACTTGCGGCTCAAGGCATCATCCATTACATTAGCCTTACCTGGGGTATAAGAAATACCCAAGTTATAGTATGATGTTGCCTCCATCCATCTTTGCTGACAAAGGTTCAGATCCTGCTGAGTGAGTAAGTACTTCAGACTTTGATGATCTGTGAAGATCTCACAATAATTACCAAGGAGGTAATGTCGCCATAACTTTAGAGCATAGATAACTCCAGCAAGTTTGAGATCATGTGTTGGATAGTTCTCTTCATGAAGACGCAATTGGCGAGATACATAAGCAACCACTTTACGCTCTTGCATCAGGACACAACCTAACCCTTGCCGAGAGGCGTCGCAGTTGATCACGAAGTCTTTGCGAGTATTAGGGGGAGCAAGCACTGGGACAGAAGTCAACTTGTCTTTCAGAGTTTGGAAACCTTCTTGACATTTGGATGTCCACTCAAAATTCTTGCCTTTGTGGAGCAGATCAGTTAATGGCTTTGCAATCTTGGAGAAGTTCTTGACAAAACGACGACAATAGCTGGCGAGTCCGAGAAAACTTTTTACTTGCTTGACATTCTTAGGGGGAGACCAATCAAGAATAGCTTGAACTCGTTCAGGATTAATAGCAGTGCCTTCTATAGAGATGACATGGCCAAGATAGGTTACCTCAGGTAACCAGAACTCACACTTGGAGTACTTGGCATAAGCTGATGTTCACGAAGTTTCTCTAGTACAAGCCGAAGATGTTGGGCATTTTATTCCTCATTCTTGGAATGGACTAGAATATCATCAAGATAAACCACGACAAATTTGTCAAGGTTGAGGGAGTTCTGGATTAAGGGGTCCTCGGACGGCCGAACTATTAACATGGGTCGGACCGTTGGGCTATGGAGATACAAGATAGAAGACTTCCTCCTGTGTCCGGATGGGACTCTCCTTGGCGTGGAAAGCAAGCTTGGCGATTCGGATATGTAGATTCCTTTCTCTGTAACCGACTTTGTACAACCCTAGTCCCCTCCGATGTCTATATAAACCGGAGGGTTAGGTCCGTAGAGGCAATCACAATCATAATCATATAGGCTAGACTTCTAGGGTTCAGCCATCACGATCTCGTGGTAGATCAACTCTTATAACACTCATATTCATCAAGATCAATCAAGCAGGAAGTAGGGTATTACCTCCATAGAAAGGGCCCGAACCTGGGTAAACATCATGTCCCCCGCCTCTTGTTACCATCAATCTTGGACGCACAGTTCAGGACCCCCTACCCGAGATCCGTCGGTTTCGACACCGACATTGGTGCTTTCATTAAGAGTTCTGTTGTGACGTCGAAGATAGGATTGATGGCTCGCCTTGTTATCAAGGACAATATCACCTCCAGAGGAGCCTTGGGCTCAGGCCAAACCCTCCAGCTAGGCAGCTTCACCATGACCGCCCGTTCGGCCGTTGGGCCGACGATGACTTCTTGGGTCATTGAAAATCGCCTCCGCATCAACTCCGAATACTCCAAACAGATGGATCCGACAGAGTTGTCTTCTTTAAGCGAACTCCTGGATTGCATCACCGCCTTGGGGGTCGCTACAGACTACGATCGGATTGGACTTAAACCCGATAAGACAGAAATTGAATATCCACCGATCACCCATCATATAGCAGTAGTAGAGGAGCAATGCAACAAATCGTCCTCTATATTAAGGATGAACTATGTTTGGATTTCCGAACTTGAAGAACTAGATATCTGTCCACGGAAGGACGTGCCCTGTCTTCCGAGCCTAGAGCCGGACGGTGGACCTGAAAAATCGGTTGATATCTCAGAGCCCGAACTGTTAAGCTCAGAAGTTCCTCAAGCTCCGGATCCCGAATTGGGTCAGGGTTCGAATTCAATTCCACCCACCCACCCAGATATACGTGATCTCACGTGTATACGACAGCAGTCCAAGGAGACAGTCCACCACTTTTGGGCCAGATTCCTCCTTGTTAAAAACAAGATCAAAGATTGCTGCAATGAAGACGCGATCTCATTATTCTGCAATAATTGCACAGACGAGGGAATCCTCAACGCCATTAACCACCATCACGTATTACACTTCGCTGACTTGGCAACTATACAGAAGTACTGCACAATGGAAAGCGCTTGGAAAACTCAGGCAACTTCTTGGGAACCACCAGTTTCCACTCAACCCCTCGTCCGAACAAAAAGGATGCACCCTCGTCGGTCGCCTGATCCAATAGTAAAGAAATCGAAGCCCATTATGGGGCACAGAACCGTTCTCGAGGGATGGCTCGATAGGCCATGTAAAATACACACAACACCGGATAGCATACCAACCCATAGCCTTAGAGCATGTTGGATACTCCAGCAAGTGGCCAAGAGTGGCGAGGATCTCCTCACCAAGAATACCGCAGAGCAACACCCCATGGAAGATGATGACCTTAGAGTATTGACAGTCTTCGAGACTTTCGCCTCAAACAATAGGCACAAAAGGGCACTCCGCGGCCTCGCTGAACTCTGCCAAGTCGCAGCAATAAACCCCTGGAACGACATGGCCATAACTTTCAATGCCAGTGACGAACCAAAATTCAGGACCGTCCGGGCACCAGCGGCATTGGTCCTCAGTCCGATCGTGGACAGCTTTCGGCTTACCAAATCTCTCATGGACGACCGTAGCAGACTAAACCTCATTTACGAGGAAACTCTCAACAAAATGGAAATAGACAGGAGTCGCATTGAGCAAAGTAGCACAACCTTCTGGGGAATCATTCCCAGTCGGGAGGCGTGATGTGCAGGAAAAATCACACTCGATGTGGTATTCGGCACGCTGGAGAATTATCGATCTGAAGAGATAACCTTTCAAGTGGCCCCTTTCAATAGTGGATATCATGCCATATTAGGGCGAGATGCATTTGCATGCTTCCAAGCTATACCCCATTACGGGTACATGAAGCTAAAGATGCCTGGGCCCAATGGTATTATCACTCTTGCCAGCGATCCGGACATAGCAATCCGCGCCAAAAACAAAACCGCAGCCCTGGTCCTCGAGGCATTGTATGAAGCCCTCGCGGCTGAAGAGTTAACCACATTGCACTCCACGGTGGATAGGGACGACATGATCCTGGACAAGCGGCTCAAATCCACCTCCTTTAAACCAGCAGACGAAATAGCCAAATTCCAAATCCACCCGACGGACCCCAAGAAGACAACATCCATCGGGGCACAGCTAGACCCAACGGTTGACGCCGCACTACGAGCGTTCCTAAGCGAAAACTAGGACTATTCGCCTGGCACCCTTCTGATATGCCAGGGATCCCACGCAGGTTGGCCGAACACAGCCTCAATATATTGAAGGGATATAAGCCGATCAAGCAAACACTACAGCGCTTTTCAGAACCCAAACGACAAGCTATGGGGGAGGAGCTAGCCAAGTTACTCGAGGCCGGATTCATCAGAGAAATAAAACACCTGGACTGGCTAGCAAACCTGGTGATGGTACCAAAGAAGGATAAATCCTGTCGCCTATGTGTCGATTTCAAAGACCTCAACAAGGCCTGCCCTAAAGATCCCTTCCCCCTCCCCCGCATCGATCAGATTATCGATGCTACCGCAGGACACGACTCACTGTGTTTCCTCGACGCATACTCCGGATACCATCAAATCAATATGAAGGAGTCCGATCAAGCCGCAACGGCATTTATCATCCCATACGAGCCTTTCTGCTTCAACACTATTCCCTTCGGGCTCAAAAACGCCGGTGCCACCTACCAACGCATAATTCAAACATGCCTGGAGAAACAAATTGGCAAGACAGTTGAAGAATATGTGGATGAAGTAGTCATCAAAACTAGGCACGTCGAGTCATTAATAGACGATCTGTGTCTCACATTCGACAACCTCCATACATATGACATCAAGATCAATCCGGAAAAGTGTGTTTTCGGTGTTCCCACTGGAAAACTGCTGGGCTTCATTGTTTCCAATAGGGGAATTGCGGCGAAGCCAGCTAAAATCCGAGCTTTGTCACAGTTGGCTACGCCAACAGATCTTAAACAAGGCCAAAAACTATCCGGATGTGTGGCAGCTTTAAGCCACTTTATCTCCAGACTAGGAGAAAAGGCATTGCCACTCTATCGCCTTCTCCGATGCACCGATCACTTCGAGTGGACGGATGCGGCAACGGCTGGACTGGAAGAAATAGGGGCTCTTCTAGCGAGAAACCCAATCCTGGCCGCGCCAAACGTCGGCGAACCCATGTTATTATACATATCGGCCACACACCAAGTCGTAAGTGCGGTGCTCGTCGTCGAACGAGAGGAGGACGGACACAAATTCCCGCTTGAGAAGCTGGTATACTACATATCCACTATCCTCACACCATGCAAATCCCGATACCCTCATTACCAAAAAATAGCATACGCTGTCTTCATGGCATCACAGAAGCTACGACACTACTTTCAAGAGTGCTCAATAACGATGGCCTCCGAGGTACCACTCAATGACATAATAAACAACCGCGATGCCACAGGCCGGATTGCCAAGTGGGCCATTGAGCTCATCCCATTCAACATAACATACAGAATGCGTCGGGCCATTAAATCCCAAGTACTGGCCGACTTCGTCACTGAATGGACAGAGGCCGAACTCCCTAAAGAGTATGGCACATATTCCAACTGGGTCATGCACTTCGACGGCTCCAAAATGCTGGCAAGCTTAGGAGCAGGCGTTGTCCTAACATCCCCTACTGGAGATACAGTTCCGTACGTACTCCAAATATTATACACAGATTCCAACAATGAAGCCAAATATGATGCCTTATTGCATGGTCTTCGGATGGCCGTCTCCATGGGCATACAATGCTTGGAAGTGCGCGAGGATTCAAAGCTTGAAATATCTCAAATAAACTGAGATTTCAACACAAAAGATCCGAAGATGGCGGCTTACCGTAATGCCGTCCTCAAAATGTCGACTCAGTTCGAGGGGCTCGAGTTTCACCATGTGGCTCGAGAAAGCAATCAAGCGGCGGACGTCCTTGCTCGCATCAGCGCCAAGCGCGACCCTGTCCCACCTAACATCTTTTTGGAAAGGCTTTTTAGGCCATCCGTGGTGTGGCAGGGAGAGAGCGGCAACACCAATCCGGATCTGACTATAAGCCCAGATTCCCAACACACCGATATGATCGGGGGCTCAGCCACCAAAATTACACCGTCGGCCCATCTCATCATGGCAGTCATTGCCCCATGGACCGAACCCTTCTTGGCCTACCTTAATAGGCAAGAACTCCCTAAGGATCAGAATGAGGCACATTGTATTGTGCGGCGCTCTAAAGCCTACAAGGTTCATGAGGGAGAACTCTACAAGAAAAGCGCTACTGCAGTACTTCAAAGATGTATCTTCGAGGAAGAAGGGCAACAGCTCTTGGCTGAAATTCATGACGGCCTCGGTGGTCACCACGCCGTGGGTCGGGCCCTTGTAAGCAAGGTCTTCCGTACAAGTTTCTATTGGTCGACGGCCCGAGCAGACGCACAGGATCTTGTCCAACATTGCGTCAGATGCCAGCTTTTCGCCAACCAAAGCAACATGCCACCCACCGCTCTACAAACAATCCCCATCACATGGCCTTTCGCGGCCTGGGGGCTTGATATGGTCGAACCTCTTAAAGGAGGAATCCATAAGAAGAAGTATATGTTGGTTATGGTGGATAAATTCACTAAGTGGATAGAGGCCAAACCAGTTAAAACGGCCGAAGTCGGACTTGTGATAGACTTCATATCCGGCGTTGTGCACCGTTATGGTGTTCCGCACAGCATCATCACAGATAACAGCTCCAATTTCACAATCGATGAGGTGAAAACCTGGTGCGCTAATCTAGGCATTATGCTCGATTATGCCTTCGTCTATCACCCACAAACAAACGGTCAAGTCGAACAAGCCAATGGTCTTATTATGAGTGGCATTAAACCCAGATTAGTGCGGTCTTTGAAAGAATCAGACAAGCACTGGTTTGAGGAGCTCGACTCTGTACTCTAGGGGCAGCGGACCATGCCCAATCGCTCTACCAGATATACACCTTTCTTCATGGTGTACGGTGCAGAGGATGTGTTACCCTGCGACATTATTTATGACTCATCTTGAGTGCGCATGTATGAAGAGAGAGAGGCCGAGCTTGATCGGCAGGACATCCTAGATGCCTTGGAGGAGGAGCGCGACGTTGCAAAAGCCCGTTCCGCATTTTATCAACAATAGGCCCGCAGATATCAAAGCAGAGAAGTATGGGCCAAGACTTATAATGTTGGCAAACTCATTCTATGCTTGCCAAAGAAGAAAAGGACAAACTCAAGCCCAAGTGGGAGGGTCCCTTCATCATTGACGAAGTCCTCACCGGAGGAGCGTACCGCCTGCGTGATGCATCAGACAATCTCCTGGAGCCGAACCCATGGAACGCGGCCATACTCCGAAGATTCTATGCCTACCGCCGGACTCTTTGTTCGTCTCCTTTCTCCCTTTTGTTTCCATTATTTATTTTCCTCTCTTTTCACCTTTTCTTTTTTCTTAGCCTTAAAGCTCTCATGCAGCTAAACCGTACACCTACGACGCACACATTCTCAAATATGTACGTCAATTATACCTGGGGGCTTCTTGTACATAAACCTATTATTATTATTTTCCGAGCATCAAGCTCACCACATATGTGTCTTTTCCGCGTATGTACCTTTTCTTCGCCATTATATGCATTGATATGACTTAAGTTTTGGCCAAGCTGGGTTGCCTGGCTCCTGTGCTTATGCCCTACGTTCCTGTTAGTTTGGCTAGGGCATAAAGGGAGCACCTCTGCGATTGTTACTGCCGGGTCATCTGGATGTGTACCTCAGACTGGGTGAAGCCGAAAGCTAGCATTCTTAAGGGAATATTCGATCGGTGGACTACAGATGTTTTTTACTCGTTACACTATGAACCCCCAGATGTTACGTTTGTCGTGATTTTTCAATCACAGTTCGGACATGCACGTTAACGCATGCTGACCCAGGGAAAGGAACCCTTAACGGAACTATTCTCTCTGGAAGATGTTTCTTATGATCAAAATGTAATATAACATAGCTTGCCGAATACTTGTCTGTTCAAGCAACTATGACCCCTACGCCTGGTTTCCACGCAAAAACCGGTCTATATTACCAAGCGGGTATTCGGAAACACTCTGCACCTTCGGGTCCAGAGGTCGAAGCGAAAAGGTCCGCCATGACAATCGTTTTACAATCCGGCTAGGGACAAATTGGTCAATTGAAGTACATAATCACTTGGACTCAAAAACTTCTTCCTCTATGCCATCTAATAGGCTATCTAGCCTACAATCCTATTGGGAATACTTGGTGGCTACTTGTACCTGGTCATATACCAAACTAACAGGAATTTCTTTTCCATCTAACCCTAAAGGTCTGACCTGGGTCATCTGATTCGGATCGAGCTTGGTATACTGTGTTTTCACCATGGCCCAGGCCTCTCGCACACCTTCCCGGCAGGCTGATATCTTCCATAATCGGAAGCGCTGTCGCGCTCCCTTGAATAGTTGAACAAGCTCCTCCATACTTCCTGGAGGGGAGTCAGATGGCCATAAGGCCTTGGCAATACTTTGCATCGCCTGCCGAGCTCTCTCGTGCATTTGCGACAGCTCTTGTAGTAGATCGCCCGAAGATCCAGACATCTCCTCTTCGGGACGACCGGTCAGCATACCTACAGACATAACTCTGTCAGTTCCTTTCCGCGCTGAACTACGTGAAGGTAAGTTTGAACACATACTAAATATGCCGCCTCGTAGCCTCTTATTTTCCTTCATGGAGTCAGCCAGCTGGGTCCGAACATCTTTTAGTTCCATGCCCAGCTCGGTGTTGGATTCCTGGAGTTTGTTTTTCTCCTCCCTGACCCGTGTCAGTATACATTCGCCCGCGGCCAGTTGCCTTTGGGCTTCTGGACCTCCCGCCTGTGCGACTTCCGGTATCTCTCCCAGATGATCTAACAACTCTTCCATAAGATATGCACCTATATTAATAATCCTGGTATATGATTATGTTTTCTAGATGGAGGGTATCATTACCAGACACTGCCTTCTTGGATTTCTCCAGTTCGACGGTAGCAGTGGCTAGCTGGGTCCGACACTTTTCCAGCTCCTGAGACAATAGGTTGTTCTTCTCTGTGAGCACCTGGATATACAACGATCCTCAAATCAGTTGCATCAACTGCTTGAAGTCTCGGGGGCTACTGGTATATAATTATCAGAATTGCTCAAGTGTGTACTTACCTGCATATCTTTCAAATATTGGTCTGTGGCTCTGGTAAGCCCATCTCGAGCAGCTCGGATGTATGCATCACCCGAGCTGAAGGCGTTGAAAGCCTCTTCTAAAAAACCGGGGTCGCGAAGAGCGGCCCACCGGCGCCGATGATTCATGGCGCTTTCCACTTCAGAGTTTGTGACGGCTACATCATTCGAATCCCCTGCAGAAGGACAATCCCATGTCACTCCCGCGTCAGCCTCGGTCCTTGAGACAGACTCCGGAATTCGGCTGGTGGAGGCATGACTGGCAGGATGCCCGGACATAGTCCGGCGAATGTTTTTCCTGATAAGACACAACGTATAGTGTCACACTTCAATGTGACAGCCAAGGAGCACATTTAAAAAACCATACCTCTTTGATGAAGGCTCGGCCGTGTTTTTATTTGCCTTCCTCTTTGAATGCCTGCTCGGTGTAGGCGCCGCTCTCTTGTGAGTCGCCTCAGGTGCAGCGTGGCGCCCCGATCGCCTCCCCTTTGGAGCGCAAGATAGTGCGGTGGGTGAGGCAGAATGAGGAAGTTCTTTAGAAGGAGAAGTCTCCTGGTTACTTACATGTGAGGTAGGGAGAAGGCCGGGATAGTCAGCGGTGCTGGCCACTTTTGTGTCGTGATGGCTTGCCTGGTAGAACACTCCATCCTCGAGCTTCACGAATATATCTGGATCCTCTTTAAATCTGGGGTCAAGGGCTCGGTTGTGGTCCTCTAGCCGTGGTGCGGGGCTGTGGAGCTCCTTGGTGATCTTCCGCCATTCCTGTTACAAATGGACGGATTAATATTTATGGAAAGTGACTCAAGGAGTAAATTGAGTGGAATAGTGGGATGGAAACTCACCCAGCTGGGAGGGTTGTACATGGAAAATCCATCTCGGCACTTAATACGGATGAACTCCTCTTTCTCCCCTTTGTATAGTACGGCCAGTATTTTGCCAAAGCGGTGGGGGTATCCGGACCCTTCCGACCACAGCGAGTGGCGTCATCTTCTCCGTTATAGTGCCACATGGGATGTCCTCTGTATTGGAGTGGCTGGACCCCCCGTACTATGGATGTCACCATAACCTCAACTATTGACAATCAGGACCAGGCGAGCGTCTTTATCTTGCTCATCAATTGACGGACTTCCGTGCTATCTTCCTCCTCGAGGCTCCGAGGGTGCCAGCTATGCCGCTTCTTCAACGGAGCACTTGAAAATTCGGGGAGACCCATTCGGACTGGGACGGGAAGGGAGACGTCCTCAACATAGAACCATTCGGAAGGCCACTCTTCGGATGCATTATTCGGCGTGCCGGACAGGTATCCGGTCCCGGCGATGCGCCATACCTCGGAGCCGCCCACTTGAAATATCGATCCCTCTTGATTATGAGGGACGAGGCGGAATAGTTTCTTCCATAATTCAAAATGGGTCTTGCAACCCAGGAATAGCTCACAAAGAGCAACGTAACCCGCATTGTGCAGGATGGAGGCAGGAGTGAAATTGTGCAGTTGGAGGCCATAATACTCTAGAAGCCCTCGAAGGAACGGATGGATTGGAAATCCGACACCTCTCAACAAGTAGGGAACAAAGCATACTCGTTCCCCCCCTGGATGGGTTGGGAAAATTCTCCGCTTGCGCCCCACCATTGAAGGAAGCCAATCCGGCTCGAATGGGGACTAGATCTGCGGGGGGAAGAAATCCTTGTGTCTGCAGCTTCACTAGCTGATTGTGGGATACGAAACACTTCTCCCAATCACCTTTTTTGGGGCCGTGGGGGCGGGAGGAAGAGCTGGGAGCGATAGACATGTTGGAGTGGTTTCTGCTGGCAAGCTCTAAGGATTCCTCACTTGGTGTGGACTGGATCTGAAGATCCCCATCTCTATAAATAGACAACTTTCTTACATGGTCGGGGTGGTATGTGCAAAAATGCCCCGACCTCTCGTATTCGCTCGACACGTGGAAGCTAAAATCATGAAGGTGCGGAAGCTGATGAGCACGACATTAAATGAAAAGCCGGATACTGCTCTTTAAGTTAGGTACTTTGAAGTAATCGGAGAAGGAACCCGCCTTGCAATGTCAAAGACAATCTGCACACTGAACACCTCGTCATTGAAGCCTGGTTCGGGGGCTACTGAGGGAGTCCTAGATTAAGGGGTCCTCGGATGGTCATACTATTAACATGGGCCGGACTGTTGGGCTATGGAGATACAAGATAGAAGACTTCCTCCCATGTCCAGATGGGACTCTCCTTGGCGTGGAAAGCAAGCTTGGTGATTCGGAATATAGATTCCTTTTTCTGTAACTGACTTTGTACAACCCTAGTCCCCTCCGGTGTCTATATAAACCGGAGGGTTAGGTCCGTAGAGGAAATCACAATCATAATCATATAGGCTAGACTTCTAGGGTTCAGCCATCACAATCTCGTGGTAGATCAACTCTTGTAATACTCATATTCATCAAGATCAATCAAGCAGGAAGTAGGGTATAACCTCCATAGAGAGGTCCCGAACCTAGGTAAACATCATGTCCCCCGCCTCCTGTTACCATCAGTTTTAGACGCATAATTCGGGACCCCCTACCCGAGATCCGCCGGTTTTGACACCAACAATGGTAATCCATGAAGATGTAGTTCATCAATCAAGAGAAGGTAGTTGGAGCATTGGTTAATCCAAAGGACATGACGGCGTACTCGTATGAACCATAGCGAGTAATGAAGGCGGTTTTTGGAATGTACTCTTCGCGGACCCGAATCTGATGGTATCATATGCTCAAATCAAGTTTAGAGAAGACTGATGATCCAGCAAGTTGGTCATACAAGTCACTGATTCTCGGAAGGGGGTACTTGTTCTGAATTGTCACCTGATTAATAGGCTGATAATTTTGAACCAATCAATTCTTTCCATACTTCTTCTTAACGAAGAGATATGGGGAACCCCTAGCGGAAGAACTGGAGCGAATGAAGCCCTTGCGAAGTGATTCTTCGATTTCCTTCTTAAGCTCGAGAAGTTCATGTGGTGGCATCTCGTATGGGTGCTTGGCAATAGGAGTGGTTCCTGGTTTCAAGTCAATGACAAACTTGACAGCTTGAGCAGGGGGTATCCCGGGAAGTTCTTCTAGAAAGACATCTTGGAAGTCGTGTATGATGGAAATGTTCTCGATGTTAAGCAACGGTGATGCATTCAAAGCATTCATCACATATATCTAGTGTCGTGGGTGAACATGATCACCTATGGGGCCATCGGCCCCTTGTGGTTTGGCAAGGGGGATGTCACTTTGCACAAAGAGTGGAGGCCATGAAGCAGCACGACAACGATGGGACTCTGGTGATATTTACCCAGGTTCGGGCCGCTGGGAAGCGTAAAACCCTACTCCTACTTAGGTGGATTGGATAGAAGAACACAATGAATGTGCAACGTTCAAGACCGGCAAGGTGCCCTCGAGGAGAGCTGCTACGCGTGTACAAGTGTGCAAGGCTCTGAATCCCTCTCTAGGTTGCCTCAGACATCCTTTTATAGCTCAAGGGGTAACCACGATGGCAAAACAGTCTTTATCTGGAGATTAGTTAGCTAACAGTGCTATTATGCCTAACTCTGGCAGTTAGGACAAAGTGCATTAAATGCATTGCTAGGTGTCATGCGGAGGGTGAAGCCCAGCAAGCCTGTTGTGCCGCTTAATCATCTTTTGCTTATCTGTTCGACACGCCTCTACACGGGTGTCGTGCGAGGATAATCTGTCTTCCAACAGGTCGCCACGTGCTTAGTGGAAGCCACTTAATCATCAAGAGGCTCAATACTACATTGATAAGTGATTTGTGTTGTGGTGCGGTGGAGCGGTGGTGCCTTGGCGGGAGTTCTTGCCCTTGGCGACCCCAGCTGCCAGTGCAATCCTAGACTTGTCCTTGGGGTGGTCTCAACCTGGCTGGGCTCTCCTGCCCGGAAAGGGAGGCCTCTCGAAGGTGATGCTCTATTGTCTTGTATGTTTGTCTTGGTATTCTTGATCCACTCCTTGATCTCACAAAGAGTGGTTTCTCTGGCTTGGCCTTGCTTTGTATGCTGAAGTAACCATTCCTTCGCCAAGCCTTGGCTCTAGGGTGGAGGCTCTTCGTTCGTGCACAAGTCAGAAGAAATAAACACCCTTGTTTGTGTACCATGACAGAAGCCCCCAGGCCTGAGCCATACGTGTCGCTGGTCATTTGGGTTAGGCCCCAAATAGTGCGCGGACACGTGTTGACGAAATGTTGCTCATGCAGCGGTTGTTATGATGACTAGTCAATCCAACGTACACTGCGTAATTATCACAGGTCATGGGGTTGTGGAACTGTAGCAGTTAATGTGTAGTGTGCCTACAAAAACAGTAACTTTCTAAGGAGAGATAGCGAAGAGCCAGCCCCTGTGCCTGTTCCTAATAAAAAGGCAATGCGAAGGGGCGCTGCTCATTCGTATCTGTCTCCCCTCCCTTCATCTTCTTCCTCAAGCCAAGCAACCGCTCCCACGCCAACATTCGCCCCCAAAACTCCGCGAGATCTTTTGCCCATCCAGCAAGCCCACGAGATGGGGCGAAAGACGGCTGGTGCGAAGGGGAAGCGGGCGGCCACCGCAAAAGATGCAGCAGCAGAGGCGAGGAAGAAAAGGGCGGAGGAGCTGGACAGGAAGCGTCCGGAATACGTGGTCTTCTTCCTGTCGAGCTTGTATGGCAATACCCTGATTGCGAGGTATGCGTATATGTGGGGGAGGGAAGTTCCGAAAGGGCATGGAGCGCCCGTGGTCTTACGAAGGGAGCCAAGACTCCGTCGGACTCGTACCGCTTTTTCTGCGTGTACTTCCTCTGTGGCCTCACCTCCCCCTTCTCAGATTTCTTCTGTGCTATGATGACGGTGTACGGTTTCCACCTACTGGATTTCACAACCAATGCTACAGCGTGCATGGCAATTTTCTCCCATCTGTGCGAGAATTTTGTTGGAGTTGCCCCCAATGTGGATTTATTCAAGCACTTCTTCATCCCATAGATTGAAGACAAATCCCACCATTCAGGAAATATAAGTTGGATTCCCCAGGGAAAGAATGACGAATGGGATTATCTCCCCAGCAGCAGCATAGCAGGTGGGAGGATGGAGGGAAGATTGAATGCATCACGTGCGGCAGCAACTGGAGTAAGTCGGGCCTCACCAACGACATGCTTCGCCCAGCGCTGAACATGATTGCTCACCTAAAAGCTGTCGGGCTAAAATTCGAGCATGTGGGGGCCGATTTCCTCTGGCGCCGCATTGCACCGCTGTAGAAAAGGGACAGGTTTGCCTGGGAGTACGGGAATTCTGCTGATAGGATGCATCTATACCCAGGCCCCGTCAACAACATGTCGATATACGGTCATGGTTGGCTGTGCGAACAGTTATTCGGCAGCCTTGGGCCGTTCCATCTGCCGGCAAAGTTTGTCCCACGACATCTCAACTCTGCTCAGGATCAAATTCTGAAATGGATGCCGGATTGCAACGCCTATGGAGTTGAGGCTGATTGGCAACTGCCCGCACTGGATGTGGAGATAGATTGGGTCTCCGGTTTGGAAGAAAGGGCTTCTAGGGTGGAGAACGACCTTGTCAAGCGCACCTCCAAGGCAGTGGCAGAGTTTATTGCGAGGCGGATCATAGATGATAGAGAGCTCCGGGCTGCTGGAGGAACAAGACCCGAAGAGGAGGAGGATAAAGATGTTGAAGGCGAGGGCTCTTTAGACGAGGGGAGCGAAGAGCATGTTGCGGAGGAGGCTGCCGGGCTTGACCCTGCTGGAGCTGGAACTTTTCATGCAACTATAGCAAGGGCCCAAGACGAAGATGGGGCTGAGGAAGCAGAGCAAACCAAGGTGGAGGAGGAATGGGTCACAATGGGTCATCAAGCCCTGGAGCCAGATCTAGGTCGATGCCTTCGCAAACAGATCAGCCGGGGAATAGCGGCCCTTGCTCCCTCGCAAGCTACAAGCAGAGTGAAGAAGACCGTCTCTAAGGGCAACAAGCAAGAAGTGGTTTGCCGCCAATCCACTCGCCTGTCGGAGGCCAAGACCCCACTCCCCAAGGAATGTGTGGTCACTGGAGTTGATCCTAGCCCCTAGTCTAGCCCAGCTTCTTCGAAAAGCTCGATCCTGTTAGAGACCTCGGCCCCACATAAGAGCTCAAAGCTGTTGAGAAGCTCCACTCCTCCAACTCTGAAGAGGGGCAAGGCGACCCCGCCACCTGCGGCGTACGAGCTGGTCTCCATGCTTGTAGACCCAGAGTAAGGGGAATAGCTGAGCTTCTTGCCGAGGTACCATGCACTTGATAGTTATTGATCCAATCTTCTTTGTTGACTTGGCAGAGATGAAGAGCCCCTCGCCTAGTGGGCCAAATGAACCAAGCACGCGGCCGCGTTAGATTCCTTGGCAAGCACGGGTTGGCGGGGGATAGTATAGGGGATCCTATGCCTAGCCCCCAGCCCAGCCCCCGGCGCGAAGGCATGGGGCAGATTTTGCCTGCTCGGAGGGATGCGAAGGAACATGCTTCATCCCCCGCCAAGGGAGAAAGTCAGATCCAGCAGGGTGGGTGTCGGATTTCGGGTTCCTGCAGACCCTTGAGGTTCAAACACTGGGGTGCGCGTGGAGATTTCGCCCTCTACCTACTTGCTCCTCGCCGAATCGCTAGGATCTAAACTACAAACAGAACAACACAAGAGACACAAGGTTTATACTGGTTCAGGCCACCATTGTGGTGTAATACCCTACTCCAGTGTGTGGTGTGGTGGATTGCCTCTTGGGCTGAAGATGAACAATACAAGGAAGAACAACCTCGCGAGGGTCTGTTCTTGGCTGGTGTGATGAAGTGCTAGGAGGAGTTCAATCGCTCTATCTACTGGTTTCTTGGTGAGGATCCAGATGCCTCTATGTCTCCGTCCCCCTACCTTGTGGGTGGCTAGTCCTATTTATAGGCAAAGGCCCTGGGCCTCTTCCCAAATATTGAGCGGGAAGGGCGCCAACAATTGGCCATTTTGAAGGGGAACAGCGGGTACACTTATCCTGACTAAAGTTGGTCTTCGCCTATCAAAGGCTCTGGTGGTGACGCCTGCTTGGGCTCCACAATGACTTCCTCCCTGCCGTTGGGCTGGTCTTGGTCTTGTCGCACCGAAATGGATGCCTTTGCTTGATGCTCTCACCTGCGCTTGCTCCCTTTGCACCAAAGAGGAAAGGAGGACACTGCGCGGGCTGGCGCCCGACTGGTGCCCTTGGTCGTCATGGCTTGCGTCATGGGCACCTCGCGAGGTACCTCGCCTTGAACTCTCCGCCTCCTCGTGAGCCAGCCTGATGAGGCCGTGCCTGAGGAAGCTCATTGTCGTCCGCCCCGCGAGGCTTGGCCCCTCGCGAGGGTCTTGAGCTTGTGTTGAGGAAGATGGGCCGCGCTGGGCCCCCTTTGAGCCACGCTGCAGGCCGCAGGCAGGCAAGTCTGGGGACCCCCGTTCCCAGAACGCCGACAGTAGCCCCCGGGCCTGCGGCGCACCCGGACTTGGCCGAGCAGAGAGGCGAAAGGGCAAGTGCGAAGCGTCACGGGCCCTAACAGCCTGCGGCCTTGGGAGCCGCGTGGCGGTTGATTGGACATGGGCGGCATTGTTCCCCCACGCCTCCTCATTTTATGCCTTGCTAGGCGGACTCGTTGCCGCACACAGCCACTCCCCTTTCTGCTGCTCGAGCGCTCTCTGTCCTTTCTCCTCTCGAACTCCAGTTTTCGCATCCAATCCAATCTCGAACCTTCCCCCCCTTTTCTGCCGTCATGGCCCCACCGAAGAAGGGAAGAGGGAAGAAGCCCATGCCGCCGCCTCGCTCACCATCGTCGGTGGCCCCCGCCGTTGATCGATCGATCATAATCAATCGAGAGGGCTTGGGCAAGGTCAGCTCGGCTCTAGCCACCATCTTCAACGAATGCGGGAGGACGATGGCCCGGCCCGTGTCCTGCTTCTCCATTGACAGGATTGCCACTGAGGTTCGATACTTTGTCGACGCCCTGTGGGCGGGACTGGTTCCCCCCTTTTCTGATTTCTTCAATGCCGTGCTCTCCCATTATCAGATCCACATGATGCATTTGGGTCCTGAATCCATAACTCTTCTTGTGGTTTTCGCCTTTGTTTGCGAGGCGATGATGGGCATCCTTCCTTCGGTTGCCTTGCTGCGCCACTTCTTTTCTTTGCGCCTTGTCGACCCCACCCAATGTTCGGGGTGCGTGAGCTTCATCGCTGCGCCTGAGACAGTGGCTTCAGGAATCGACTTCAGTCTTCCTCCGCCCGCGCCTGGGTTTCGCGAGCGGTGGCTATATGTGGACATGGGGGTGCCCAGCCCCCTGCCGTCGGAGCCATCTTCGCCTGTTGTCCCCAACTCAGGCTGGGGTCAGGAGACGCTCACGAGTCCCCGGCTCGCCTTCGTCTGGCGTCGCTTCGAGTTCTTGAGGGAGCTCGGCGTGACGGCGCCCAAGGTGGTGAAGGAGTTCCTGCTACGCCGTGTTGCCCCTCTCCAATGCCATTCTCACCGGATGTGGGCCTTCAGCGGGCATGGGGATCGAATGAGGCTCCAAGAAGAGGACTTGACGCCTGAAGCGTTGAGGAAGGTGCTCTTGGTCTTGACTGGGGATCCTTCCCCCGGCGGCATCCGGCAAGGGGGGCCTTGCTGTACCTCTGCTCGAATAGAAGTGACTTTGTGGGTCAGATGCCCGTCTTCGACGAATGGGGCCCGCGCCCTGCTGGCCTCTAGGGACCTCGCGAGAACCCAGTGGTGGGGGTTGCCCTTGCGGTCGGCCAAGGCGACTCTTCCTCAAGTGGCAGAGCAGGGAGACATGAGCCTCTGGAGGCCGAGGGTGCCCCCGCCGAGGTGACAGCACTGGGCGGCGCTCATGAGGGAGCGGCCCCTGAGGCCCGTGCTACCGTAGCTGAAGGCGGCGAGCAGCCGCCCGCAGTGCCTGCGGCTGAGGCCCCCGAGGCCCCAGCTGCTCTTCTTGGTGAGGCGACCGGCAGCGCGTATCAGGCAGATGCCCCCGGCGCGGGTCGTCTTGGTGCTTCCTCCTCGTCGTAGGCTGACCCCTAAGCTCAACTCTTGGGTCGCTTCCGTGTGGACTTTGAGGCCCTCCGGAAGAGGAGGGAGGCCCTGGGCGACGATTACCCTTGTCGCCTGCTGAAGCGTAGGAAGTACTTCGCCATCGACGAGTAAGCCTCTTCTCTTCCCAGCTCTAGGTTCTGCTGTTGCCTTTCCTGATCCTTGCTCTGCAGGGCCCTTCCTTCCGAGTTCACGGAGACTACTGAGGAGCCATCCCCCTCGCCTCTGTCATTGATCGCTCCGAGCAATAGAGCCCTCGTGGTGAGGCCGGTTGGAGAGACAAACCATCCCGAGGCGCAACACGGCCCTGCGCGCCCTGCGACCTTCCTTTGCGAGCCTTCTCGTGGCATAGCCAGCCTGCCGTGGGCTTCTCGTCTGGTCGTGGACCGTGATTGGCTGGGGTACTACCTGCGCTCTTCACTTGGAGATGGACTGGCTCCAGGTCGGGCTTCTGGCAGGGCGTGCCCGGTCGCCTCAAGGGCGCCAGCCCCCAGCCCCCTGCCCGGAGGGGGAGTGCTAATCCGTGCCCCCGGGCGCTCACTTGGGGCGAACGATGGTGTGGAAGACGTGCTCGAGCACGCCCGGGAGCGTCGCGCTCTTCGCCAAGGGTTTCTCCGGAGGGTGGCTGACGCGGTGAGCCTGCTTGGTGAAGAGCTCGCTGATGAGGACGCGCGCCTTGAGGCCGAGGGCCTGCGCCTGGTTGCAGAGAGGCGCGAGCTGGAGGCGGCTGTCGCCCTCGCGCGCTGTCGGCGCGATCTCGACGACGAGGAGGCCAAGGCGTCGCTGGCAGCCTCTCAGGAGGCCCATTCCCGGGCCGTCGAAGAACCCCGGGAAGCTGACCGGCGGCAAGAGGCCACGGAGGAGCGGGCACGGGAACTCCTGGACCGGTGCCGCTCACTAGAGGAGCAGGTGGAGCTGCGCGAGGCGGCCCTCGCGTCGATGAAGGTGGCTTCCGGCGACCCAGTGGAGCTCCAGAAGCGTGAGGAGGCGCTGATGCTGGAAGCCGCCGAATGCGCACGCGAGTATGAGCGCCTAGAGACAAGGGAGCGCTTGGTGACACGGGCGGAGGACGACATCGCTGCACGGGAAACCCGTGTCTCGGAGGAGGTCGGACATCGGGTGGCAACGGCGCACCTGGACCTCGAGCGCGAGTTCGAGGAGAGGCTGGAGTTGGTCCAGACCGAGGCCGAAGGTAGGACCACCGTCCTGAGGACCAAGCTGGAGGAAGCAACACGACGGGTCGATGCTTTGCGGGCCGCACTTGAGGCGGCGCATGGAGAGTCAACTACTTCCCATGCCGAGGTACTTCTTCTTCGCCAACGGGTGGTCGAGGCTGAGGCCGTCGCTCGCCAAAATGCGGACGAGATACATCAGCAGCGGCTCCTGGAACATGAGCACGGCCCCATGCTCACCACGCTTCGGGAGAGGGCCAACACGGCCTTAGGTAACATCTGCGAGGCGGCCGTCGGCGAGCCACACGCCATTAACTACGTCGGCAACCTTCAGTTCTTCACCGACATCGTGACGCAGCTGGAGGCGCGGTCGGTCAGGGCCAACATGTTGGTGGAGGAGAGGAGCCGAGCCCTGCTCGGGCGCGCCTTTTCCCGCGTCTTCATTCATCTCCGGAACATGGATCCTCACTTCGACTTTGACGCTGCCATCGCCCCAGTCCCCCAGGCCGTCCGGGACGACCTGGCGTACTGGGTGGAAGACAACGTGGACGCTCTTGTCAGGGCCTTCGCTTCAGATGATGATGGCGCGATCGTGGCCGCCGACGAGGGCGGCGTGGTGAACGGCCCTGACGCTGCTGACGACAACGCGGAGGGCGATGGCGAGGCCGCGACGCCAGCGACAGTTCGTGCGGCGTTCTTGAGGATGCATTGGGGGATTTATCTGACTGACAACGCATTGCTCCTGTTTCCTTACCCTGCATGAATAGAACTCGGGCTTTTGTCCTGATGGTTGTAAGAGCATTTTTGGGAGGGGGTGCCCCCCATGTAAAACTTATGTTCAGCGCACTAGTGAATGCTACTTCACCCACATGCCCGTGCCAAGTGGTTGGCTATGTGACGAGCCGGCTGGCTAGTTTACCTTTGTCCCGAGCGGGTCGTGAGATAACTTGTGGGAGACCGGGGTGCCTCGAATGCCTCTTGATCGAATCCGTAGGATCTGCAGAGAAAAACCTCCTAAGAGGGTATGTGGGCGGCAGTCTGGGCTGCATGCAAGCTAGGCCAGACCCGGCTCGCGAGGGGCTCGCGAGGGGAGGCAGCTGAGGCGAGGTTGTAACCGAAACGCGTGAGATTGCTCGAACGAGACTAAGCACCCCTTCCCCAAACACACACAAATCTCAAATTCGAGTCCAACTTAAATCCAGCGAGGGGAAAGTGACAACCAAGGGAAAAGCAACGAAAGCAGAAAAAGGCCGCGTCCGGCACCTAGTCTAGTCTTGGACGTCTTCTCACCAGCGCGGAGCTAAGTGCTGCCACTGGGCGTGGGAGGGAGCCCCAGGGCCTGAGGCCGGCACCCCTGAGACTCCAGGGCGTGTACATCCCCACTCATTATTATGTGAGAGTGTCATGGGGCGGCGAGCTTCACAGGCACTGGGCCTTCTTCACAGGTACCAACCTTGCTTCATATTGCCAGACGAGGGCCCCGCCTTGCGCCACACTCTAGTGCCATCGACGACGACCAGAAACCAGGACGCCGCCGATGGGGTAGAGCGGTCGCTAGCGGTTCCCCCGACGACCACGGGTCCTCCGCCAGGGGCAGGCCCTGAGGCACCTCCCCAGCGGAGGGCCTACCTCCTAGGAACGCCTTGCTCCGAACGCCGCGGTGGTGATGTTGGATCCTGGCCTCTCCCCTGCAGCCCCCGACGCCCTCCTCCTGAGGGGTAGGAGACTGCGGGAGCGGGGCAGCTGCTCGCTGTGGCAACCTGCACCTCCTGCGACCCATGATTAGCGTATGCCTGCTCCTGAGGAATTAGTGGTACCCGATAATTGTTGCTTCCAGTATGGCCGGTGGGGCCGTCCCTGGGTTCCTGGAAGAGCTCAGCTTCTGGCGCCTCGTCCCCCTAGCTTGGGCTGAGGAGCGAGCCTTGTTCGCCCTCACGCGGGTGCCCTTGGTCCATCATGTGGGGCATGTACTCTTTTGGGGCCGTCATCCCGAAGGCCGCGCCATAGTGCTCCGCTTGCCATGCAGCTCTGCTTGATGTGCCAACCTGGGGGTGGTAGTGCGGCGGCCCACTTGGGCCGTGGGTCGCGACGAGTCCTTCTTCGCTGGCGAGGAGCGGAGTCAGTGCTGCCGCTGGCTCGGTGCTGACAGATTCGCTGGTGTTGGAGTAGCCTTGGAGCCCGCGGGTGCGCGTGGGGCCCTCACGCGGGCCACCCTGGGCCTGAGACGAGAGCTGAGTGCAGAAGGGGTGAGCCCCTGAGGCGGCGAAGCCCAGGAGCTCTGCCACCCGCTCTAGCAGCACATCGCGGCCGCCTTCCATCAGCCTGCACTGCAGCAGCTCTCGGGCCACCGTGAGCTCGGCCCTTGAGTTCGCCTGCTCCTGGTGGGTGTACAGCGTCGTGGCCGCGGCGTGGTTGGAGGCCCTTGCTGCCGACCGCGTCTCCTGCGGTGTGAGAGCTGTCGGGGCCTGTCCGTGTCTCCCACGGCCCGCAGCGCCCTGCGGACCGCGAGCTGCCTGGGGGATGGGGTCGCCCGGGGCGAGCGGCTCTGTGCGGGAGGTCCAAGCCACCCAGGGATCTGGGTTGCCTGCCTGGTCGCCGGACATGGTGATGACGATGCGACGGGACGCAAAGTGGCAGAAGGTGGATCCCGGCGCACCCCTACCTGGCGCGCCAAATGTCGGATTTCGGGTTCCGGTAGACCCTTGAGGTTCGAACACTGGGGTGCGCGCAGAGATTTCGCCCTCTACCTACTTGTTCCTCGCCGAATCGCTAGGATCTAAACTACGAACAGAATAACACAAGAGACACAAGGTTTATACTGGTTCAGGCCACCATTGTGGTGTAATACCCTACTCCACTGTGTGGTGTGGTGGATTGCCTCTTGGGTTGATGATGAACAATACAAGGAAGAACAGCCTCGCGAGGGTCTGTTCTTGGCTAGTGTGATGAACTGCTAGGAGGACTTCAATCGCTCTACCTACTGGTTTCTTGGTGAGGATCCAGATGCCTCTATGTCTCCGTCCCCCTACCTTGTGGGTGGCTAGTCCTATTTATAGGCAAAGGCCCTGGGCCTCTTCCCAAATATTGAGCGGGAAGGGCGCCAACAATTGGCCATTTTGAAGAGAAACAACGGGTACACTTATCCTGACTAAAGTTGGTCTTCGCCTGTTAAAGGCTCTGGTGGTGACGCCTGCTTGGGCTCCACAATGACTTCCTCCCTGCCGTTGGGCTGGTCTTGGTCTTGTTGCACCGAAATGGGTGCCTTTGCTTGATGCTCTCGCCTGGGCTTGCTCCCTTTGCACCAAAGAGGAAAGGAGGACACTGCGCGGGCTGGCGCCCGACTGGCGGCCTTGGTCGTCATGGCTTGTGTCATGGGCACCTCGCGAGGTACCCCTCCTTGAACTCTCCGCCTCCTCGTGAGCCAGCCTGATGAGGCCGTGCCTGAGGAAGCTCCTTATCGTCCGCCCCGCGAGGCTTGGCCCCTCGCGAGGGTCTTGAGCTTGTGTTGATGAAGATGGGCCGCGCTGGGCCCCCTTTGAGCCACGCTGCAGGCCGTAGGCAGGCAAGTCTGGGGACCCCTGTTCCCAGAATGTCGACAGTGGGGCCTACCTAGAGGGGTCCACCCCAACAAAATTCCAAGTAGAGAAATCATCGGCAAGGGCCTCCACCGAGGGGTCTGCTTGTGCCGACGTCACAACCACCGAGGGACCGGACACGAACCGCACACCGACAACTGTTGTCACTAGGGAGCCGGATCCTCCTCCACAGCAAACACTACCGGGTAATCCACTTGTCTTTGTTTCTACTTCCTTGAACTATTTTGCTTCTTGGTCTTCGACTTAGCAATATCTGGTTTCTTATTACTCCATCTGTTCGTTTTACTTGTAGTTCCGTTGACCAAAGAACCTGAGCTCTTGGAAGAGGTGGCCAGCATTGGGAAGGGTGTCGGCCAAGGACGCAACCAAGATTGTTGTCGTGGAAGGTCATGAACAGACTGTCGGGGATATCTAGGAGTCCCAAAAAGAGACAGAGAAGACCCCAGGCAGCACTTCTGGCCTAGGCATAGTCATTGAGGAGAAAGTTCCTCTCCAATCCATGGGCCCTCTCCCCATGAACTACCCTCTAACTGCAGCTTCGCATCCTTCCCCAAGCAAGTTGGCATTAGTCCTTGCCCAACCTAGGCCTAAAGCTCCTGGCTCATCTGGTGTAGGGGGCGTGGATTTTGATGAAGAGATCAGACGCATACTGGAGCCGCTGTCCCAGAGGGTTGTAGAAGCCGGCGATTCTGCTGATAGCCCCAAGGATCTAGCCTTCCTGGAATCTGTGGCGGCGGGGCTCAAAGATGCACGCCACATGTATGATCTCAAGTGGAAGACAAGGAGCAACGTGATTCTGCCGATCTTATGGATAAGAAGCTGACGGACAAGGGCAATGAACTGCAAGAATGGTACGAGAAGAAATCCCACTCCATCATGTGGCAGAGATGCTGACCATGGCCAAAGAAGATATTGCTGCCTAGGAGGTCCGTTTGGAGGAGCGCGAAGCGCTTCTGAACACCAAGGAGAAGGACATCTCCGCTTGGGAAGGAAATCTCGAAGCCATCCTCCACGGCAAGGATGAGGAACTGGAGGTGATGGGGTCATGTACCTAGGGTAGGGTCGTGAACCTGATCTAAGTGCCTTGCCCAAGGACACCCTTAGACGAGGTCGCCTTCCAGTCGACCATCGAGGGACTCACTCGACTGACTTGAAGGACTCGACCATGAAGACTCACTCGACCACCAGGAGGTCAAGAGGCACTCTGCACTGCAACGGCCTGTAATTAAGTAGGCTGTATGATAGTAAAGACCCTTTTATGTGGGGCGTTACCAGTAACGCCCCAGACTTAACTCACCTTAAACCCTCTCCTACGTGGGCCGGCTGGGGTCCTGGCGCACTCTATATAAGCCACCCCCTCCACAGGTAGAAGGGTTCGGCATCTTGTAACTCACATACTCATAATCCACTCGACCGCCTCCGGGCTCCGAGACGTAGGGCTATTACTTCTTCCGAGAAGGGCCTGAACTCGTACATCCCTTGTGTTTACAACCTCTCCATAGCTAGGACCTTGCCTCTCCATACCTACCCCCCACTCTACTGTCAGGCTTAGATCCACGACAGTTGGCGCCCACTGTGGGGCCGGTGTTTTAGCAATTTTTGTGGAGAAGTTGCGATTCTTCCGAGTACTTTCATCATGGTGTCTGCTGGAGTTTTGGTCGAGGGTCAAGAGATCCGTCTCGGCACTCTCACCTTCATCGCCGACGATTCCGCGTGGCTCCAGGAGGCTCCACTCGACGTTGATGCGCTCCCCGTCCGCGGTGCGACGCATTTTCGTGCATGTGTCCGCGGCATTCTGCTGCGGCAACCGTCGACCCAGTATCGGTCGGCTCCTCCATCGTCCACCCTCCCGGTCTCCCGCCAGCGCAATCGCTCGGGCCGGTCGAGGCTTCAGCGATGGGTGAGGCACGCGGTGGCTCGCCAATCAGCCACCACCCAAGTCGCGGCAATCGAGCCCGACGAATATCTCTACGGCTTGTTCGATCTGTCGACTGGCTCCGTAGAGACTGCATCCGAGTGCGGTAGCAGTGATCCAGCGGCAGAAATCTTGATGGTTGACGGGCCCCGCGGTCCCCCTGGCTTCGCCCATGATGGTGGAGCAGGAGACGGAGACGACCCCGCACGAGGCTACGAAGAGTACCAGCCCGAGCCACTCGACTCTCTGCAAAGAGAGGAACTTCGCCGCAGGAATGTGGATGCCTTGCGTACTCCCATCGCAGGAGAAACCCCCGAGGCTCGTGCCTTGGAGGAGGCGCGTCTGGCCAATTTGGCCGAGCGGACTCGACTGGAGAACCTTCAGCGAGCACTCGACGAGCGCACGCGGCAACGAGTTCCCGACACCAGTCGACGTCAACTCTTCCCGCCGACTCAGGTATATCGAACCCCAATCTAGAATTTAGCAGCTGCGACCCGTATAGCAGAATCCATCCAACCTTCCCAGTCGGAAGCTGGCAGAGGTTTGCTGCAGATCAGAGATCTGCTTCGGGCAGCAGGAGATCAGAATTCAGCCGTGTCTCAGTCGCGCAACCGAATTCACAGTTGATCCGTCACTGCGAATACGGTTCAGTCGGCTCACAGCCCCAGATCGCCTCCGCGGCGTGAGGAGCACGAGAATTGGCAAGGCCAATATGGCGACCGACTCGACCGAGATGATAGGCGTCGAGTGCCTCATTCCCCTCCGAGGGGTGGGTCTTATGCTCCTCGGCGGCAAGATGACAGGCGTCAGTACAGTACAGGGCGAAGGGTTCCAGTCGACCCCAGAGAACCAGGCTTCGACGCGCGATCCATTATCGTGCAAGGTTTGGTCGACCGGAACAGAGCGCATCGAGGCGGACTCGACAGAGATGCACCCACAAGCAGTCGAGTGCATGTTTCTGGTCCTGAATGTTTCAGCAGAGCTATCAGAGCCGCAGTTATCCCTCCCAATTTCAGGTTGGCAACAGGAGTCAGCAAGTTCACTGGTGAGTCTAAGCCTGAAACTTGGCTTGAAGATTACCGAGTGGCAGTTCAGATTGGTGGTGGGAACGACGAGGTGGCCATGAAGCATTTGCCCCTCATGCTGGAAGGTTCTGCCAGGGCATGGTTGACTCAATTGCCTCCTAGCAGCATTTACACTTGGGAAGATTTGTCCCGAGTGTTCATCAGAACGTTTGAAGGAACTTGCAAGCGACCAGCTGGATTGTCAGAGTTGCAAGTCTGCGTGCAGAAAGCTAATGATACTCTCAGAGAGTATATTCAGAGGTGGATCACTTTGCACCACACTGTGGAGAATGTGTCTGATCATCAGGCAGTCTGCGCCTTCAAAGATGGCGTCAAGAACAGAGAACTGAGTTTGAAGTTTGGTCGAACCGGTGACATGACCTTGAGTCGGATGATGGAGATTGCTACCAAGTACGCCAACGACGAAGAAGAAGACCGACTCCGAAGCGGCAAGCACAAGCCGAGTCAGTCGGAAAAAGGAAACACCAGTCGGAAACAGAAGCGGAAGGCTGAACCGGCAGCTCCTGGAGAGGCTCTGGCCGTGACTCAGGGAAAGTCTAAGGGGAAACCAAAAGGATCCTGGAACCCCAAGAAGGTAAAGGATAAAGAAGGGAACGACGTAATGGATATGCCATGTCACATCCATACGAAGAAAGACGAAGAGGGGAATATCATCTACCCAAAGCACACCACTCGCCAATGTCGACTCCTGATCCAGCAGTTTCAGGGAAAACAGTCTAAGGACAAGGATAAGGAGTCGGACAAGGCTGAAGACAAGGAGGACAGTGAGGAAGGATATCCGCATATCAACTCCACTCTGATGATCTTTGCAGATGTGGAAAGCAGGAGTCGACTGAAAGTCATTAACCGTGAGGTGAACATGGTTGCCCCGGCAAAAGCAAATTATCTGAAATGGTCTCAAATACCCATCACATTCGACCAATCTGATCACCCGACTCATATTGCCACCCCTGGGAGGCAAGCTTTGGTGGTCGATCCAGTTGTCGAAGGCACTCGACTGACAAAGGTGCTGATGGATGGTGGAAGTGGGCTGAATCTGTTGTATGCAGACACACTGAAAGGAATGGGCATTCCGATGTCCCGACTGAGCACTAGTAACATGAGCTTTCATGGAGTTATACCAGGGAAGAAAGCCGAGTCACTCGGCCAAATAGCTTTGGATGTGGTGTTTGGTGATTCGAAACATTTTCGCAAAGAAAAGTTGACGTTTGAGGTCGTGGATTTTCAGAGTGCATATCATGCCATTTTGGGGAGACCAGCTTGCGCACGGTTCATGGCTCGACCATGTTACGTGTACCTCAAATTGAAGATGCCCGGCCCCAAAGGAGTGATCACTGTCACCGGTGATAGGAAAAAGGCAGAAGAGTGCTTCCAGAAGGGCTCCAAGATTGCCGATTCCCAGGTGACAGCGGTCGAGTTCGAGGAATACAAGCAAAACGCAGATCCGAGTGACTTGCTGCGATCAAAGAAACCCGCCACAGAATCTGCATTCCAATCGTCCGGTGAGACGAAGCCTGTTCACATTCACCCGACCGACCCCGATGCAGCTCCGACCCGCATCTCCACAACACTCGACCCAAAATAGGAAGAAGCGCTCATCCAGTTCCTCCGTGAGAACTGGGACATTTTTGCATGGAAGCCCGCTGACATGCCAGGTGTTCCCAGGGGACTGGCTGAGCATCGCTTAAGAGTCGACTCGTCTGCAAAACCAGTCAAAGAACATCTTCGGCGGTCCGCCGTCCAGAAGAGAAAAGCCATTGGTGAAGAAGTGGCTCGACTGTTGGCGGCAGGATTTATCCGAGAGATATACCACTCCGAGTGGCTCGCTAATGTCGTCATGGTTCCTAAGAAGGACAAGTCGCTCCGAATGTGCATTGATTTCAAGCACATCAACCGGGCCTGCCCGAAAGATCATTTTCCTCTCCCTCGCATAGATCAAATTGTTGACTCGACCGCGGGATGCGAGAGGCTGTCTTTTTAGATGCCTACTCCGGGTACCACCAGATCCGTCTGTACGGACCCGACGAGGTAAAAACAGCTTTCATCACTCCATTCGGGTGCTTCTGCTATATCACCATGCCATTCGGCCTCAAGAATGCCGGAGCCACATTTATGCGAATGATTCAGAAGTGTCTACTCACTCAAATCAGTCGGAATGTGGAAGCATATATGGATGATATTGTTGTCAAGTCACGAAAAGGTTCCGACCTGCTCGCTGATCTCGCCGAAACATTTGCCAACCTCAGAAGGTATGATATCAAGCTCAATCCATCAAAGTGCACATTTGGAGTTCCTGGTGGCAAGTTACTCGGTTTTCTCGTTTCCGAACGGGGAATCGACGCTAACCCAGAGAAGATTGGCACTATACTCCGAATGAAACGCCCTGTGCGAGTGCACGATGTCCAGAAGCTTACTGGATGCTTGGCCGCATTAAGTCGATTCATCTCACGACTCGGTGAAAAGGCATTGCCTCTTTACCGACTGATGAAGAAGACAGACAAGTTCGAGTGGACTCCAGAAGCTGATGCAGCGTTTGCCGAGCTAAAAGCTCTGCTCTCCACCCAGCCGGTGCTTGCTGCTCCAATCAGCAAAGAGCCTCTGTTGCTCTATATCGCAGCCACAGGACAAGTTGTCAGTACTGTGCTTACGGTCGAGCAAGAAGAAGAAGGAAAGGCCCTCAAAGTTCAGCGCCCAGTGTATTATTTGTCTGAAGTCTTGATTCCATCCAAGCAGAGATATCCTCATTATCAGAAGCTTGTGTATGGAATATACATGACCTCAAAGAAGGTTGCTCATTATTTTTCTGATCATTCCATCACAGTCGTCAGCGACGCTCCACTATCAGAGATTTTGCACAGTAGAGATGCAACTGGTCGAGTGGCCAAATGGGCGATTGAACTTCTTCCCCTTGATATCAAGTTTGAGGCAAAGAAAGCCATTAAGTCCCAGGCAATAGCAGATTTCCTCGCTGAGTGGATTGAACAGCAGCAGCCGACTGAAGTTCACTCGGAGCATTGGACCATGTTTTTTGATGGCTCTAAGATGTTGAATGGTTCCGGTGCTGGGGTTGTCCTGGTTTCCCCCAGAGGAGATAAGCTCAGATATGTGCTCCAGATTCACTTTGATTCCTCCAACAATGAGGCAGAGTATGAGGCCCTCTTATACGGATTGTGCATGGCCATTTCACTCGGCGTCCGTCGCCTGATGGTCTATGGCAAGTCGGATTTAGTGGTCAACCAAGTGATGAAGGAGTGGGACGTGAGAAGCCCAGCCATGACTGGATACTACAGTGCAGTGAGGAAGCTGGAAAAGAAGTTCGAGGGGTTGGAGCTCCATCATATACCCCGACTGAAAAATCAAGCAGCTGATGATCTAGCAAAGATAGGTTCCAAGAGAGAAGCTATTCCGAGTGGTGTGTTCTTGGAGCATATACACACTCCGTCAGTCAAAGAAGATCCTTTCACCGAAGAAACTTCACAGCCCAAGAGTGCCACAGATCCGACTGAGGTCGAAGTCCCAGCGGTGGTCGACTTGATCATGGAGGTCTTGGTGGTCATTCCCGACTGGACAATTCCATATGTCGCATATATCCTGAGAAAAGAGCTGCCGGAGGATGAGGAAGAGGCTCGACAGATCGTCCGTCGATCGAAGGCCTTTACCGTAATCAAAGGACAATTATACAGAGAAAGCACGACTGGAGTTGGTCAGAAGTGCATAACACCAGAAGAAGGTCGACTCATCCTCAATGATATCCACTCGGGAACCTGTGGTCATCATGCGTCCTCTCGGACCATCGTGGCCAAAGCATACCGAGCCGGATTTTACTGGCCAAAGGCGAATGAGATGGCAAAAGAGATAGTGGATAGGTGCGAGGGATGTCAGTTCTACTCGAATATGTCGCACAAGCCGGCATCGGCTCTGAAGACCATCCCACTCGTCTGGCCTTTCGCAGTATGGGGACTGGACATGGTCGGTCCTTTGAGAACAGGACGAAGTGGCTTCACGCATGTACTGGTGGCAGTCGACAAGTTCACCAAGTGGATCGAGGCTAAACCAATCAAGAACCTTGACGCCAGTACTGCTGTTAGCTTCATCAGGGAACTAATATTCAGATATGGAGTCCCACACAGCATCATTACGGATAATGGGTCGAACTTTGACTCGGAGGAATTCAGAGATTTCTGCAACTCCCAAGGCACACGGGTCGACTACGCTTCAGTCGCCCATCCGCAGTCAAATGGACAAGCAGAGCGAGCTAATGGACTGATTCTTAAAGGATTGAAACCCCGACTGATGCGTGATCTCAAACACGCAGCTGGAGCTTGGGTCGACGAACTTCCCTCAGTGCTTTGGGGGCTGCGGACCACACCTAATCGGTCGACCGGAAGAACTCCATTCTTCTTGGTCTACGGAGCCGAAGCAGTCTTGCCGAGTGATCTTCTCCACAATGCTCCTCGAGTTGAAATCTACAACGAAGCAGAGGCTGAACAAGCGCGGCAGGACGCAGTCGACCTTTTAGAGGAAGAAAGGGAGATGGCTCTGATCCGTTCGACCATCTACCAACAATATTTGCGTCGTTTCCACGCCAGAAATGTGAGAGGTCGAGCCTTCCAGGAAGGAGATTTGGTTCTCCGAGTGGATCAGCACAAACCACACAACCTTGCTCCTTCTTGGGAAGGTCCCTTCATCGTCACCAAGGTTCTCCACAACGGGGCGTACCGTCTTTACAACGTCAAGCATAATATCGACGAGCCCCGAGCTTGGAACGCGGAACTGCTCCTCCCATTTTATACTTAAGTTTTATCACTCGGATGAGTTGCAATAAAGTACTTCTGTAGTTCATGGACCTCAAAATAATAGTGTCATTGTTCCTCCATAATTTCTGTCACTTTTTATTTTTGTCCAATAAAATTCCCCCTCAGTGGGTGACTTAGCCGTGAATCCGTTTCGCCTAAGTTTGTAAAAATTCTACCGAGTGGTGAGCCAGACTCTCACTCGGAGGCTTAGCTGCGAATCCGTTTCGCCTAAGTTATCAAAATCCTACCGAGTGGTGAGCCAGACTCCCACTCGGAGGCTTAGCTGCGAATCCGTTTCGCCTAAGTTTATCAAAATCCTACCGAGTGGTAAGCCAGACTTCCACTCGGGGGCTTAGCTGCAGTCCAAGTACTCGCCTAAGATATAAAAAATCCTACCGAGTGGTAAGCCAGACTTCCACTCGGGGGCTTAGCTGCAGTCCAAGTACTCGCCTAAGATATAAAAAATCCTACCGAGTGGTAAGCCAGACTTCCACTCGGAGACTTAGCTGCAGTCCAAGTACTCGCCTAAGTTATAAAAAATCCTACCGAGTGAAGAGCAACCCTCTCACTCGGGGGCTTAGCTGCAGCCCTGTGCTTGCCTAAGTTTATCAAAATCCTACCGAGTGAAGAGCAAACCTCTCACTCGGAGGCTTAGCTGCAGCCCTGTGCTCGCCTAAGTTATAAAAAATCCTACCGAGTGAAGAGCAACCCTCTCACTCGGGGGCTTAGCTGCAGCCCTGTGCTCGCCTAAGTTTATCAAAATCCTACTGAGTGAAGAGCAAACCTCTCACTCGGAGGCTTAGCTGCAGCCCTGTGCTCGCCTACGTTATAAAAATCCTACCGAGTGAAGAGCAACCCTCTCACTCGGGGGCTTAGCTGCAGTCCAAGCACTCGCCTAAGTTATAAAAATCCTACCGAGTGAAGAGCAACCCTCTCACTCGGGGGCTTAGCTGCAGCCCAGTGCTTGCCTAAGTTATGGAAATCCTACCAAGTGGTAAGCCAGACTTCCACTCAGAGGCTTAGTCGCAGTCCAGTACTCGCTTAAGTAGACTAAAGAATAAGTCGATTGCAGTAAGGGCACCTCGCTTTGAACCTGCAAAAGACATTTCGAGCCAAAGGCAATCATATTCAAGCGCCAAATTCAAGTTTGGATCGATATCTAAAGGAACCGAAAGTGCTCAGGCGTTAAGCCTGTTAAGGTTTATCGGTTACAATTCCACTCGGCCTACCGAGGCAAATTTAAAGCATCGAGCCAGGAAAAGTTTTTTACCCCTCCTGTGGAGGGCTGGAAGGTGCAACGAATTCATCAAGGTCAATTCCGTCGGTGATCCGAGTGGCAGCTGCAAGGAAAGTTTCCATAAAGGACCTGAAGTCGTGCTTCTTGGTATTGGCCACCCGAAGGGCCGCCAGCTTCTCTTCTCGCGCATCTTTGCAGTGGACTCGGGCCAGACACAGAGCGACATCTGCACCACACCGAGCCGAGGACTTCTTCCATTCCTGCACTCGACCAGGGATCGTGTTCAAGCGGGCCATCAGCAACTCAAGGTCATTCTGAAGTGTCTCCTCAGGCCAGAGCGTCGAGTCTATGCGAGATGTGGCGGCCTTCAGCCTTGCGAGATAGTCCACGACAGCTGCAACGCGGGACTCCAGTCGGAAAACTTCCATAGCAACTTCGTCGTTCACCGGAGAATTGACGGGGTCGAGGTTTGGCTCCAGCCGGCTAGTTTCTTCTTCAAAGTTTGGACAAAATTCTGCAAGGGTGATCACTAAGTCAAGGGGATGGTCGAATGGAAAAACCACAATCGGAAATGTTTGCCGAGCATAGAGGTTTACCTTCAAGCATAAGAAATAGCTTCTTGGCAAGACCACTCAGGAAGGCCTCCAGATCATTTTTCTTCCCAGTCAACTTACTGACTTGGTCGGTCAGGGCAGTTTTATCAGTTTTCAGTCGACTGACCTCCTTGTTGGCGATCCCAAGAGCAGCTTTCAGATTGGTATTGTCTTGTTCAAGCTTGGTAACTGAAGCTAACTTCTCGTCAGCAAGCTTGATCTTCTCAGCTAGTTCGAGGTCTTTCTTCTGCTGGGCCTCCCTTACCTTACCTGCAAGTTACAGCAAGATCAGATTTTGAAACAAGCAAGGGGAAAAGCAGTCGTCAGGGTCTCACCAAACATACCTTCAGTCTCTTCCTTTGCCTTTGTCAATTTCTCCTGAACCAACTTCAAGCTCAGTTCAAGTTGAGTGTGCTTGTTTTCCAGCTCAGAGTAGCGAGCCACAAGATCACAAGAGTTCTGCGAAGAACCAATCGACTAAACGTCAAATATAATTCACTTCCGAGTGAAAAAAGGAAAAAACACACGTTTCTAAGACTACAGCCGAATACAAGCATTCGACCGTAGTCTCGGGGACTACACCCAGTGGGTGCACTCAGCGTGCCCCCACTAATCCTGTTGAAGACAAAGTCGACCAGCCGACCTCAAAAAAAAAACAAGATGTATTCTTTAAGACTGTGATCAACTGCAAGCAGTCGACCACAGTCTCGGGGACTACACCCAGTGGGTGCACTCAGCGTGCCCCCACCGGTTCGTGAAATCCAGTCGACATTGTCGACTGACAGAAAGATTGACATCATAAAGCCTAAGGCCGACTGCCAGCAGTCGACCTTAGCCTTGGGGACTACACCCAGTGGGTGCACTCAGCGTGCCCCCATCGGTTTGTGAAATCCAGTCGACATTGTCGACTGACAGAAAGATTGACATCATAAAGCCTAAGGCCGACTGCCAGCAGTCGACCTTAGCCTTGGGGACTACACCCAGCGGGTGCACTCAGCATGCCCCCGCTAACACGGAGTTTAATCGACAACACCCAGTGGGTGACTACTATAAATTCCGGAAAGGAAAAGGAAAAGTTTTTGGCAGCATATCCAACAGAACAAACTGTGGTCGACTGACCTGCACATTGATTTGAAGGGCAGAACTGGCGTCATAAGCTGCCTGGCTCGCATCCCGGATGGTCTTCAACTGCTGCATCATGATTCCCGCCTGGCGTATTGCCTCCTTCGCCGCGCCGGCTTGGTCCTCCGGGACATGGTGCATCGTGAAGAGGGAGGGCTGCTGAGCACTCGTCAATGGATCTGCGAAGGACACCGTGTGTCGAGTGGTGTTCTCTTCCTCCGCAATCAGAATCTCAGGCGCCGTCACATCCTAGGGCACCTTACTGGCGGACGCTTTCCTGCTCCTCCTGCGCGTCAGTGGTTCTTCATCCTCATCGTCATCAGGAAGATTGATAACAGTATTGGGTGGAGCTACGAAGAAGAATCAGGATCAGAGATCGTGAATCAGTCGACTAAAAATGACGTTAAGTGCACAGTACCTGGGTTCGAAGTTGCTGCGTCCTCCATCTCGTGGTCGTCAGCCCGGGCTGAGGTTTCAGAAGTAGCAGCACTGCAACTCCAAAAGATCAGTCGACTAAACTTCAGCGTCGACCAGAGACAAAGTTCACACAAAATAAGAAGACTTAAGCAACACGATTACCCTGATATGGTGGGGATAGACACCTTCATCTTCGGTAGGAGCTTGGTCGGCTTTGACGGAGCCGCCCTAGGCTGCTTCGGTGCCTTTTCAGTCGGCGCTGGAGAGGTGGTCCGAGGGCGCTTGGTCGACTGTGCAGCAGTCGCGACCCCCTTGCCACGTTCAGTCGAAGGGTCGTGGACAAGCTTCGACCGCCTTTCCGAGCGCGGTGGCACGACCTCCTCCTCTTCTTCCTCGTCTTCGGCGTCATCTTCATCACCGTCGTCTTCATCACCGTCGTCATCACCATCATCGTCGTCATCCTCTGCAACGTCCGAGTCCCATTCCTCCTCTCCCTGGCTCTCGCCCCCACTCGCCTCACCCTCCTCAGTCGGAGCTTGTGCCCCATTGGGCATCGAGTACAACTCGGTGAGAGCCTAGCAGATATCAAGACAAGGATCAGTCGACCAGTCGGCAAGATAAACAGAAATGAATGTGACAAGAACACAGTAGAGGGCAGAGCAAGTGTACCTTGTTTGGTTCGCTGTTGTGGTCGAGTGGAGGGATCCTTCTGGCTCCGCGTGGGTTATCCTTATTTCCGGTAACGGCTACCATCCATCTCTCCAGAGTGACATCGTCGACTGCTTCTGGATGGACTCGAGTCTCGTCTTCAGTCCCACAATACAACCACATGCAGTGACTCCGGAACTGAAGAGGCTGGATGCGACGCCTGAGGAAGACCTCCAGGAGGTCCATGCCCGTCACTCCCTCCCGGACCAACTGCACCACGCGCTCCATCAACATCTTCACGTCAGCTTTCTCCTCCGGAATCAACTTCAGAGGGGAGGGCTTGTTCACTCGGCCCATGGTAAACGGAGGGAGTCCACTCGACTGCCCTGGCGTCGACTGGACCTGGCAGTAGAACCAAGTCGACTGCCAGCCTCTTACGGACTCAGGAAAGGTCATGGGCGGGAAGGTGCTCTTGTTCCTCACCTAGATGCCCAGACCCCCGCACATTTGGATGACTCGGGTCTTTTCATCGCCTGGGCTCGCCTTCTTCACGGTCTAAGAGCGACACGTGAATATATGCTTGAACAAACCCCAGTGCGGTCTACAGCCCAGGAAACCCTCACACATGGACACGAACGCGGCAAGATAGGCAATGGAGTTTGGGGTAAACTGGTGGAGCTGCGCTCCAAAGAAATTCAAGAAGCCACGGAAGAAAACACTCGGCGACAAGGAAAATCCACGATCAACATGGGTGGCCAAGAGCACACACTCACCCTCTTCTGGTTGGGGCTGCCACTCCTTCCCCGGAAGCCTCGCAGCTCCATGAGGGATCAAGCCCTCGTTGGCCATGTCGAGGAGGTCATTCTCTGTGATGGTCGACTGGATCCAGTCCCCTTGGACCCAGCCCTTCGGCAGGCGGGATCTGGACGAGGACCCTCCGCGGCTGGTAGATCTCCCCTTCGCCTTCTCCGACGCCGACGCCTTCTTCGCACGTTCCAGCGCCGCCGTCTTCTCCTTGGCCATGGTTGCCGGCGAGATGCGCGTGGGGAAGTTGTGCGGGGGCGAGAGCGAGCGCGCTGGACGGGGACGAAGGGAGCGGAGAGAGAGAGGGAATGCTGAGGCACAGCACAGAAATCCTCACCGGGCGCATTTATAAGGTCCCTTCCGAGTGGATGACAGGTGGGCCCGGTCGATCTAATCATATCCAGAACAGTTATGCAGACGGGATACGTGGCGAAGAAAGCGGCGTGGGGATCGAGGCGTCTATGTCCCGTCCCATCCGAACGCCGCGGTCCGCTCCGCTTCGCGCGCGTCCCCAAATTTCGCATCCCGCGGAATCCGCGAACGGCAGATCGGTCTGTCAGACACGGGGTCTCCCGCGATCCGTCGCTCGGGGACCGTCGAAGCCCGAAAGATCACTCGACGAAAGAAGAGAATGGATCGAGTCGACTGAAGACAAGTTGCTCGCTGTCGACGAAAGAAATTCTTTGGTCCAGAACAACGCACGACCAGTGCGCAAAGGTTAATCGGAAACAACATCAACTCCTTCCTCACTCGAAGCCTCAATCCATTCGGGGGCTAATGATGGGGTCATGTACCTAGGGTAGGGTCGTGAACCTGATCTAAGTGCCTTTCCCAAGGACACCCTTAGACGAGGTCGCCTTCCAGTCGACCATCGAGGGACTCACTCGACTGACTTGAAGGACTCGACCATGAAGACTCACTCGACCACCAGGAGGTCAAGAGGCACTCTGCACTGCAACGGCCTGTAATTAAGTAGGCTGTATGATAGTAAAGACCCTTTTATGTGGGGCGTTACCAGTAACGCCCCAGACTTAACTCACCTTAAACCCTCTCCTACGTGGGCCAGCTGGGGTCCTGGCGCACTCTATATAAGCCACCCCCCTCCACAGGTAGAAGGGTTCGGCATCTTGTAACTCACATACTCATAATCCACTCGACCACCTCCGGGCTCCGAGACGTAGGGCTATTACTTCTTCCGAGAAGGGCCTGAACTCGTACATCCCTTGTGTTTACAACCTCTCCATAGCTAGGACCTTGCATCTCCATACCTACCCCCCACTCTACTGTCAGGCTTAGATCCACGACAGGAGGCTCTTGTCCAGCAGCGTACCAAGGATTTGGAGGATAACCACAAGGCCGCTCTTAGCACGCTCACCCTTGAATCCTCAGCTCAATTGAAACATGTTACTGACGAGCTAGCTGCCGCATCTGCTACCAAGGTTGATCTTGATCATCAAGTGGGAAAACTGAAGGAGAACCTTGTCGGGAGCAACAAAGAAATCATGGCTTTCAAAGAGGAAGCGCAGAAGGCATAGACCACACTAAAGGAGGTGCAATCGCCGCTTTCCTCCAAGAGCCAGTACCTTGATGCTGCCAATGACACCATCTCTGACACGAAAGCGCGTCTGGTCTCTCTGGAGAAGGAACTTGAATTTGCCGACTGCTGTGAGAAATTGCTGATGAAGGACTTCACCAATGCAAAAACTCTCCAAGAAGATGCAGAGATAAACTGGAGAACCAATTCCAGCAGCGCGACCTCTGGATCAAGAACATGATTCACATCGCCGAGCACCTCAGAGCCCAGATCGCAAAGATGGATATGAAGAGCTGCGCCTTCTCCGTCGGCAAGCATGAAGTTCCAAGCATCGAGCTAACGCTTTTCTTCGAAGGTTTGATTGAAGGGCTGAAGACGTTTGAGGACGATAGGGCCATCTGTTTTGCTAATGAGTCCCAGATGCTTGCTCGCGACGCCCTCTTCCTAGTCTTGAGCAACCTCGCTTTCCACCATCCGGACATCAACCTCGCCGATGGCTTCAAGAGGCTGCCTCCAGGTGCTGACACTTCTACCGCCGCGGAGAAGGACGCCCCCCTTGCTGACAAGGTTTTCTCCATCCCAAGAGTTCCCAGAGGTCGTCAGGCCCAACTTTGAACCATCCCTGCTGCCGTGTCGCCCTGTAATAAGACACAATATGTATCTCATTTTTATGCTTCATACTGTTCTTGTTTTAACGCTCGTCGAACTGATGTTTATATGCTCAAGCACGCTATCCCTCTTGTGTTTACCCATTGGTATTCGTATGGTTAGTTTCCTTTGCGTACTTTGGTTGCCCTCCAACAACATACTACCACGATTGCTTTGAGGAACTGGTCCTTAGCATCCAGCCGGCAAGGACACGCTGCCGATGAGTTTTTCCTTAACAATCTTTGATGCTACCACCCACTTTGTTGAGCAGGCTCGAAACAAAGCAAGGGTGCAGACAAAAACAGTAAGGTTCCTTTGTACAAAGGACTTGCCGTACAAAACCTTGGTTGTCTGAGGGATAGGCAAGTGCAAGCACTGAAGAAAAGTCAACAAGCATGCCAACTTAGCTTTTGTCTATGCTCCCCTCCTGCCGGGATGTACTTTTGATCATGCATAACATCTTCTCTTCCACCTGTGGTTGCCTCTCCTTTCCGTGTCCCCCGGGATGACTGTGCTCGCATATCCATTTTTGCTCTATAAATATGAAAATTGGGAAGGAGCACAAGGGAGGGACTATGCAATCCATTAGTTACGTACCCAGCCCCGGCATGAGCTAGGGGAGTCAGCAAAAATGTTTGCAAGTAATGATATATGGTGGAAAAGGAGAAGAATCGCCCCTTCCCTCCTTTTCCTTCGCTTCCAATGATCTCTCGACAGCTGGTGTGAAGCACACGCTGGCGCAAAAAGCCTTGTCGGGGTTCGCTTGCTGGGGGTGCCAGCCAACGGATTTGCACCAGCACTCACTCAGGATTTACCCTTGGTGGGATAAATGCAGGACCAAGCTCCACGCGGGCTTATAGACGTTGGCGGCATCACCACAGTGCAGCCCAATCATTGGTGAGCAATAAGAAAGGGGGCCCAATTACGCACCATTTTCTTGTCCGTCACCCAAACAGCAGCCTTTGGGCTCGGACACGCTCGACAGGGGACCGCAAGAAGAGGCGGAGCCACTGCGCGTCTCACTCCTTCTTCTAGTCGTGGGTAGCATGGTGGCCATGCCATTAGTGCCAACCATGGCATCCGTTGTGCTGTCGTGCCTCATCCTCGTCGTCGCTATCACTGTGGCGGGGGCGATCGATGGAACCTGGACGGGATGGGGCTAGGAGGTACCACCGTTCTTTTTCTTTGAAGCCATCGACGAAAAGGGTGACGATGAAGATGATGATTGATGTGTTTTTCACAACCTCGGGTTCGTGCACGCGATCTTCCCTACCTGGTGCGCCAAAGATGTCATGGGTGAACACAATCACCTATGGGGCCATAGGACCCTTGTGGTTTGTCAAGGGGGATGTCACATTGCACAATGAGCGGAGGCCATGAAGCAGCACGACGACGATGGGACTCTGGTGATTTTTACCCAGGTTCAGGCCCTACTCCTGCTTAGGTGGATTCAATGGAAGAACACAATGAACACACAACGCTCAAGCCCGGCAATGTGGCCTCGGGTAGAGCTGGTATGCACGTACAAGTGTGCAAGGGTCCGAATCCCTCTCTAGGTTGCCTCGGACCTCCTTTTATAGCTCAAGGGGTAACCATAGTGGAAAAATAGTCTTTATCTGGTGATTAGATAGCTAACAGTGCTATCGTACCTAACTCTGGCAATTAGGACAAAGTGCATTAAATGCACTGCTAGGTGTCATGCGGAGGGTGAAGCCCGGCAAGCCTGCCGTGCCGCTTAATCATCTTCTGCTTATCTTTTTGACATGCCTATAGACGGGTGTCATGCGAGGATAATCTATCTTCCAACAGGCCGCCACGTGCTTAGTGGAAGCCACTTAATCATCAGGAGGCTCAACATCGCATTGATAAGTGATTTGCGTTGTGGTGCGGTGGAGCGGTGATGATATGTCCATTTTGCATCATGCTTTTATATTGATATTTATTACATTATGGGATGTTATTACATATTATGGTACAATACTTATTACTTTTCTCTCTTATTTTACAAGGTTTACACAAAGAGGGAGAATGCCGACAGCTAGAATTCTAGACTGGAAAGGAGCAAATCTAAGAGACCTATTCTGCATAACTCCAAAAGTCCTGAAATTTACGAAGAATTATTTTGGAATATAAAAAATATTGGCGAGAAAATACCAGAGGGGATCCAGCAGGAGGCCACAAGCCTGGAGGGCACGCCCTACCCCCCTGGGCGCGCCCCTAGGGCTTGTGGGCCTCCTGGAAGGTCTCCGGTACCCATCTTATGCTATATGGAGGGTTTTGACCTAGAAAAAAATCATAAGGAAGCTTTCGGGATGAAGCGCCACCGTCTCGAGGCAGAACCTGGGCAGAAGCAATCTAGGGCCCCGGTGGAGCTGTTGTGTCGGGGAAACTTCCCTCCCGGAGGGGAAAATCTAAGCCATCGTCATCACCAATGATCCTCTCATCGAGAGGGGGTCAATCTCCATCAACATCTTCACCAGCACCATCTCCTCTCAAATCCTCGTTCATCTCTTTATTCGATCTTTGTCTCAAAACCTCTGATTGGTACTTATGGGTTGCTACTAGTGTTGATTACTCCTTGTAGTTGATGCTAGTTGGTTTATTCGGTGGAAGATCATATGTTCAGATCCTTAATGATATTTATTACTCCTCTGATTATGAACATGAATATGATTTATGAGTAGTTACGTTTGTCCCTGGGGACATGGGAGAAGTCTTGTTATAAGTAATCATGTGAATTTGGTATTCGTTCGATATTTTGATAAGATGTATGTTGTCTTCCCTCTAGTGGTGTTATATGAACGTCGACTACATGACACTACACCATGATTTGGGCCTAGGGGAAGGTATTGGGAAGTAATAAGTAGATTATGGGTTTCTTGAGTGACAGAATCTTAAACCCCTAGTTTATGCGTTGCTTCGTAAGGGGCTGATTTGGGTCCATATGTTTCATGCTATGGTTAGATTTATCTTAATTCTTCTTTCGTAGTTGTGGATGCTTGTGAGAATGGTTAATCTTAAGTGGGAGGCTTGCCCAAGTAAGGATAGCAGCCAAGCACTGGTCCACCCACATATCAAATTATCAAAGTAACGAACGTGAATCATATCAGCATGATGAAAACTAGCTTGACGATAATTCCCATGTGTCCTCGGGAGCGCTTTGCCTTATATAAGAGTTTGTACAGGCTTGTCCTTTGCTACAAAAAGGATTGGGCCACCTTGCTGCACTTTAGTTACACTTGTTACTTGTTACCCGTTATGAATTATCTTATCACAAAACTATCTGTTACCGATAATTTCAGTGCTTGCAGATAATACCTTGCTGAAAACCGCTTGTCATTTCCTTCTGCTCCTCGTCGGGTCAACACTCTTACTTATCGAAAGGACTATGATAGATCCCCTACACTTGTGGGTCATCAAGACTCTTTTCTGGTGCCATTGCTGGGGAATGAAGCGCCTTTGCTAAGTGGAATTTGGTAAGGAAACATGTATATTACGTGCTGAAATTTACTGTCACTTGTCACTATGGAAAATAATCCTTTGAGGGGTTTGTTCGGGGTATCTTCACCCCGACCAAAAGAGAAAAGGCTTTCCCCTCAACCTACTGAAAATATTTATTATGAAATTCCTTCGGGTATGATAGAGAAACTACTGGCTAATCCTTATGCAGGAGATGGAACATTACATCCTGATATGCATCTAATCTATGTGGATGAGGTTTCTGGATTATTTAAGCTTGCAGGTTTGCCCGAGGATGAAGTCAAGAAGAAGGTCTTCCCTTTATCTTTGAAGGAGAAGGCATTTTCATGGTATAGGCTAGGTGATGATATTGGGACTTGGAACAACAACCGATTGAAATTTGAATTTCATCAAAAGCTTCATCCTATGCATCTAGTTCATCATGATCAGAACTATATTTAAAAACTTTGCCCTCATAAAGGAGAAAGTATCTCTCAAGCTTGGGGGAGGCTTAAGTAAATGTTATATTCATGCCCCAATCATGAGCTCTCAAGAGAAATTATTATTCATAATTTTATGCCCAGCTTTCTCGTAATGATCAATCCATGCTTGATACTTCTTGGACTGGTTCTTTTATGAACAAGACTATTGAATTCAAATGGGATTTATTGGCAAGAATTAAATGCAACTCTGGAGATTTGGAATTCGACAAATGTAAGGATCCAGGTATAAACCTCAAGTTTGATTGTGTTAAATCTTTTATGGATACCGATGCTTTTCGTGAATTTAGCACTAAATATGGACTTGACTCTAAGATAGTAGCTTCCTTCTGTGAATCATTTGCTACTCATGTTGATCTCCCTAAGGAGAAGTGGTTTAAATATCATCCTCCCATTGAAGTGAAATTTGTAGATCCTATTAAAGTTCAAGAAGAATGTATTACTTATAATGTCGATCATATTGTTTCTATTGCTTATATTGAGAAACTACCTTTCCCTGTTAGAATAAAAGAACATGTTAAATCTTTAGTTGTGGTTCGTAAGAGTTATACTAGAACACCTACACCCCCTGAACAAATTAAAGTTGAACCTAGTATTGCTATGGTTAAAGATCTCCTGGTCAATAATATTGATGGGCATGTTATTTACTTCTGTGATGAAGTTGCTAGAATTGCCAAACCCGATGATAAAGATAAACATAGACCTGTTGTTGGGATGCCTGTTGTTTCTGTTAAAATATGAGATCATTGTTATCATGGATTATGTGATTTGGGTGCTAGTGTGAGTTCAATTCCCTTTACTTTATATCAAGAAATCATGAATGATATTGCACCTGCTGAAATAGAAGATATTGATGTTACTATTAAGCTTGCTAATAGAGATATTATATCACCAATTGGGATTGTTAGAGATGTAAGTCTTGTGTGCGAAAATAAAATACCCTACTGATTTTCTAGTTCTTGGTTCCCCAGTAGATGATTTTTGTCCCATTATATTTGGTAGACCTTTCTTGAACACCGTTAATGCCAAAATAGATTGTGAGAAAGAAACTGTTACTATAAGTTTTGGGGATGTGTCTCATGAGTTTAATTTCTCCAAATTTCATAGACAACCCCATGATAAAGAAATGCCTAGTAAAGATGAAATTATTGGTCTTGCTTCTATTGTTGTGCCTCCGACTGATCCTTTAGAGCAATATTTGCTAGACCATGAAAATGATATGTTTATGAATGAAAGAAGGGAACTATATGAGATTTTCTTTAAACATATGCCTATTTTGAAACACAATTTGCATGTTGAAACTCTTGGAGATCCTCTACCACCCCAGAGTGATCTTGTGTTCAATCTTAAATAATTAGCTGATACACTGAAATATGCTTATCTTGATGAAAAGAAGATATATCCTGTTATTATAAGTTCCTTCCTTTTAGAGCATGAAGAAAAGAAATTATTGAAAACTCTAAAGAAGCACCATGCCGCTATTGGATATACTCTTGATGATCTTAAGGGCATTAGTCCCACTCTATGTCAGCACAAAATTAATATGGACCCTGGTGCTCAACCAGTTGTTGATCACCAACGACGATTAAATCCTAAGATGAAGGAAGTGGTAAGAAATGAAATATTAAAGCTTCTGGAAGCAGGTATAATTTATCCTATTGCTGATAGTAGATGGGTAAGTCATGTTCATTGTGTCCCTAAGAAGGGAGGTATTACTGTTGTTCCTAATGATAAGAATGAATTGATTCCACAAAGAATTGTCACAGGTTATAGAATGGTAATTGATTTTTGAAATTGCAACTGTCCCTGGGTGGTTTTGGTAATTCCTAACAACATATAGCTCATTGAGCTAATGCTATTTCAAGATAAATATTTCAGGAAAGCTCTGTGATTGGCATGGCATGGATGAGAAACGTGGACCCCTCAAAATGCTAAGGACAAAAGGATTGGCTCAAGCTCAAAGCACAAGACTCTACATTTTCCATTTTAGTGATCCAAGATCACATTGAGTCCATAGGAAAAGCTAATACTATCAAGAGGGGATGAGGTGTTGCTTAATGAGTTTCTTGCTCAAACTGCTTAGTGATATGCTCCAAAAACCCTCAAGTACTTTCTCACATCTACATATGTCCCAAACCAAAATTCAAACTCAGTCCCATCGAAACTTTCTATCTGGCGCCACAGAGTTCAGTTGACATAGCCACTGCCAGAAACCCTAGTCTTTTCGGTCTCACCGAGATGGGATTGTAATCTCTCTGTTTCCCTTCGTAACGTTTCGGTCAAATCGAGATGAGCGATCGGTCCAACTGAGATTGCAATGCAAACTCACTGTTTCCCTTTTGTAACGTTTCGGTCCAACCGAGATGAGCGAATTGGTCCCACCGAGTTTGTCTGACCAACTCTCTGTGTGTCTATTACCAAAATCGGTCCCACCGAGTTTGTGTAATCGGTCTCACCGAGATTACGTTATGCCCTAACCTTAATGGCATCGGTCCCACCGAGTTGACATGTTGGTCCCACCAAAATTCCTAACGGTCACATTATTTACTAAATTGGCCTGACCGAGTTTCACGATTCGGTCCCACCGAGTTTGGTAAGTTGTGTGTAATGGTTAGATTTTGTGTGGATGCTATATAGACCCCTCCAACCACTCTTCATTCACGGAGAGAGCCATCAGAACATGCCTACACTTCCAACATACATTTTCTAAGAGAGAACCACCTACACTTGTGTTGAGGTCAAGATATTCCATTCCTACCACATAAATCTTGATCTTTAGCCTTCCCCAAGTTGCTTTCCACTCAAATCTTCTTTCCACCAAATCCAAATCCTGTGAGAGAGAGTTGAGTGTTGGGGAGACTATCATTTGAAGCACAAGAGCGAGGAGTTCATCATCAACACACCATTTGTTACTTCTTGGAGAGTGGTGTCTCCTAGATTGGCTAGGTGTCACTTGGGAGCCTCCGACAAGATTGTGGAGTTGAACCAAGGAGTTTGTAAGGGCAAGGAGATCGCCTACTTCGTGAAGATCTACCCTAGTGAGGCAAGTCCTTCATGGGCGACGGCCATGGTGGGATAGACAAGGTTGCTTCTTTGTGGACCCTTCGCGGGGGGAGCCCTCTATGGACTCGTGCAACCGTTACCCTTCGTGGGTTGAAGTCTCCATCAACGTGGATGTACGATAACACCACATATCAGAACCACGGATAAAAAATCTCCGTGTCAACATTGTGTTTGCCTCCTCAAACTCCCCCTTTACCTTCATATGCAATTGTTTTACATTCCGCTGCTATACTCTTAGAATTGCACGTGTAGGTTGATTGCTTGACTTGTGCTATGTTGCTAAAATCCGCCAAGAACTAAAATTGGGAAAAGGCTATATTTTTATTTGGTCAAGTAGTCTAATCCCCCTCCCCTCTAGACATACTTTCGATCCTACAAGTGGTATCAGAGCTTTGGTCTCCATTTTCTTTGATTTCTATAGCTTTTGGTGGTCATAGCCTTGGTTTCACAACCTAGGATAGTATGCATCTAGCGAGGGAAATTACCACCGTAGAGGTCCTTACTTTGATGGTACTAATTTTGCTAGTTGGAAGCATAAGATGAAAATGCATATTCTTGGACATAACCCCGTCGTTTGGGCTATTATGTGTATTGGCTTGCAAGGTGAATTCTTTGATGGGAGAGAACCGAACCGTGAAGCTACTGCGGAAGAGTTGAAAATGCTGCAATACAATGCTGAAGCTTGTGATATTCTCTTCAACGGATTGTGCCCCGAAGAATTCAACAAAATCAGCCGTCTTGAGAATGCAAAGGAAATTTGGGATACTTTGATTGATATGCACAAAGGTACCGACTCCGTCAAGGAATCCAAATTGGATGTGCTTCAAAGTCAACTTGACAAGTTCAAAATGAAGGATGGTGAAGGCGCTCTAGGCTTGGTCTCATCACAAATGAGATTGCCGGATTAGGAAGTGAAGAGATGACCGACAAATTCATCAACAAGAAGATCCTAAGAGCCTTGGATGGAAAATATGATACCGTGTGCACATTGATCCAAATGATGCCCAATTACAAAGATCTCAAGCCAACAGAAGTCATTGGAAGAATTGTTGCTCATGAGATGTCACTCAAGGATAAGGAGGAGCTCCGCAACAAGTCAAGTGGTGCTTACAAAGCCTCATGTGAAGCTCCCACATCATCAAGTGAGAAACAAACCTTCAATGAAGAATTGAGCCTAATCGTGAAGAACTTCAACAAGTTCTACAAGAGTAGAAGCAAGGAAAGAAGTTCCAAGTCAAGGTCCTACAATGACAAAAGATCTTCTAGTCGTGAGCGTAATTGCTACAATTGTGGAAGACCCAGACACTATTCCAATGAGTGTACGGCTCCCTACAAAAGAAGAGAAGATTCTCCAAAAAGAAGAAGTAGAAGAGAAGAATCACCATCAAGAGAAAGGTGACAGCCTAGTTTTTGCCCTCTCTTCTTTGCCTGGTTTTCAGTTGATTTGGATTTGAGTTTGGAGTTTTTGAATCATTTCTTTTGGACTTAACCACTTCGGTACCCCTTGAATTTCACCCAAGTGCTTCAACTCCTTCTCAAACCATCACTACTTCTCTGGTTCATCTCAAAATATCACTTGGAATATTTTTCTTAAATGAAAAATATTCATTTTGCCCTCCTAAACCCTAGCTAGCCCTTAGTGCTCCAAATCAACCCTAATTTTTCTTGCCCCTAAAATCCTGAGAAAAATCCCAATTATTCTTTGAACCCTAGGTCACCTTTCTGAGTGAAAATATTTCATCACTTTTTGGAATATTTTGGCTACAGAAAATATTTTCATTTCTGGACAGAAATGGTAGTTTCTACAGCAACTACCATTTTACCAGCTCCTTTGTAGCTAGTTTTTGTTGTGCATCTTCACCTTAGTAAGTGTTGGCTAGCCTCCAAAGCCCAGCCCTCAACTCCCAGTGGTTTGTCCATAGTAAACCTCCAAAGTTACTGTCCAGAAACTTACTTGGAGTACAAATTCATTTCTACTGCACCTGGAACCCAACCCAATCGTGGTAACACTCACAACTACCACGGACTACACGCCAGACATGAAGTTTGTGCTTAGGTTGGCCTGATGTCATAGTTCACACGGTGACCGCATTCTTCCAGGCGTGCTGGCATGCAAAACACGCGCTCCGAGTGCCGCCGAGCGCCCTATTACGCACGTGCTTGCTGCCCAGCCTGCCCGAGCGTGCCAAACCGCGCCACCATCTCCGTCTCCACTCACTTAACTCCTCCCTGGCACTCACTGATGCCATAGCTTGCCGCAGCAGGCACGGGCACGGTCCGACCAATGCCACAATGCGCGGCGCACTGTGCTCGTCGTCTTCCCCTCGCCCATGTGCTCGTCCGCGCTCGCCAATAGCCCCTGCGTGAGCTCCGTCCTCTTCCCCCTCTCTCATTGACTCCGTTCATCGCCGGGCGCCATGGACAGGTGTCCTCCGGCAGAGCCCAAACCCACCTCACCGCTCGCCTATAAATACGGCCACCCCAGCCTCCTCAAGCACCCACATCCGCTCTCACACACCCCACAAGCTAGTAGGAAGCCGTAGCCCGGCCGGGAAGTCCGCGGGCTGCCGTCCCTGAGCTCGAGCTTGCCGGCGAACCCCTCATGTCGTCCCCACAGCTCCAGCCCCTCCCAGGCTAGGGCAACCCTGCCAGGGCCTCCGCTACTCTCCGGTGGAGCCGTTCTGCCCTGTTGGAGCCCCTGGAGCCGCCCCTAGCCGCCGTCGTCTTCATCTCGGGCGACCGCTGCCCTATGCCTCCACTGGAGAGGCTGTTTATGACGCCGTCCGACCACCCCTAGCCACGCTACGGGTACAGGCAGGTGCTCCTCCGTCTCCTGTATCGATTCCCCCCTCTCGTTTCCCAGATGGCAAAGACCTTATTTGCCGTCTGCCAGTTCTTTGCCATGTGTTGTTTGGTAGCTGATGGCAACGACCTTCTTTACCATCTGCAAGCAGACAACAAAGAATTGGCAGACGACAAATAAGCTAATTCCAGTAGTGTTTGGCCCAAGAGCCCTTGCCGCCGGCGTGCGCTCCGGCGAAGCTTTGCCGCTCCCTGTTTCCCTCTCCCCCTCCTCCTCACCTGACTGGCGAGGCCCGCTAGTCAGCCACTCTGTACGCACGCGAAGCGGCACGAGTGTTGGCGCCCTGGGCTTTTTACGCCTTCGACATCACCCCCCAGTCTATTTTATTTTAATTCAAATTTCATTTAAATCCAGAGAACTTCAAACGGCCATAACTTTTTATCTATAAGTCCAAATGCAATGATTCTTTTTGCATTGTGTTCTTTGTCCAAAAATCTAGTAGCTCACCAAAGATGGGATTTTTCCCTGCTGTCTAGATTTTCTGGTGAATTTTAGAGGGTTTCTTGATGTTTTATTTTTGTGTTTTGATTTATTTTCATAAGAGCAGGCTTGTCTTGAGGATCACCAGGAGGCTTGTGAACCTCATCTGCACTAAGGCAAGCCACAGCAACATTTTCACAGTGCCACTTCAATATTTGTGATTTTCCTACTTGAACTAATGATTATTCATGCATTTAAATAATTAATATGTTAATTACATTTTGTTAGATGCATGTTATATTTAATATGCTTTATTTACAAAAAGTATGAAGTGAATCTAGTTGATAAGCTAACAAAGATTTAGTTATGAGTAATGAGAAGATAATATGGTTATGGGCATAAATAATTAGTGAGATTATTTCTGCATGATGAAAAATGATAAATTTGCTAGAAAATATTCTGGTTAAAGTGAGGTTTGATCTTAACCATAGGAGTATCACGAGTTGTTGATTGCTCAGCTAAAGCGTAGTTGACTCAGTTATTTGTGTTGATATGTGATGCATTTGTTGGTGATGCATGTCATGGCATTATGACGCCGGTTACTTTCACTTTAAGTTGAACCTGATAATAACTCAACTTGAATATGTTGTTGACCGGGTCATGGTGCCGCTGAATCGAGTCTTTCCCAGTGCAACCACATTTGCTGGTATGGGAGGGTCTTAATTCGTTTCATTGTCATGCCTCTGGTCGGTGCCTCCATCTAGGGAAGGTTATGGGTGTGTTGTACCCTGGCCCGGTAAGCAGGCATAACCTTGTGAGCCCGTTGTTAAGTTTTTGGTACCGGGTCCCAGAGTGGATCGTGGCCACGACGGTGGTTGTTGTGTCTTGAGGTAGACACGGGGCCACCTAGGACTAGCCCGATGGGGATAGAGTCGGAGTAGCTGGGAGAGTGTCATGGCAATGGAGTGGTTCCGTCAGAATGTCGTTGGTCCACCCGAATGGGAGTGCGAGGCCATGGGTTCCATGGTGTGGGTCCAGTGCGCTACCTCTGCAGAGTGTATTAATCTATCGATAGCTGAGTCCACGGTTAAGGACACGCTCGAACGTAGGTCACACCATGGGTCAACATTTAATGAATTTGCACACTAAGTATGAAGTTTGCACTGTGGTGGTGGCTGAAAGGCCATCATGTTGAGTTGGACCTGATGTGGTCGTGGTTGTGATCGCCGTAAGGATCACGGGCCATTTATTGGTCGTGGTTGTGATCGCCGTAAGGATCACGGGCCATTTATTGGTCGTGGTTGTGATCGTCGTAAGGATCACGGGCCATTTACTGGTCGTGGTTGTGATCGCCGTAAGGATCATGAGATTGTCTCTGAGTTTGACACGGTTGTGATCCGGAAATGATCACATTCGGTAAGCCAGTCCGAGGGACGATTATCACAAGAGCATGGTCACGGCATGTTGGATATATTGTTGCATTGTTATTAATTGGTTAATTGTCATGATATTGTTTGTCATTATGTTTATGCTTGTTTTGAGCTTGCAAGTACATTCAATGTACTGACCTGGCGTGTCATGCCAGATTTCAGGAAAGTCTCGTTGGAAAGGAGAGCTGTCCGAGTCTAGATCGTGTCCACATCGGTGTCCCTGTGCTTTGGAGTTCCACTACGACGTTGTTCCACTGCCGCGTAGTTGTCTTGATCGGGGTCCCTTTATGTTCACTAAATAATGTACATATTGTTCAGCCGCACCGTGTGTGCCGCTTGGCCCCGCTAACTATTGTAATATAAACACTGATCTGCTAGCATCAATAAAGTGGTTGTTTTTTGTACCAAGTTGTTGTGTGTTGCCAGAAGACAATGGTCTCTGGGCTGGCAATGCATGGTAAACCGGTTGCTCTGAGCCAGGGTGCCACAACGCTTGGTATCAGAGTCGTGCTGACCGTAGGCCATGCTAGACTACGACGAGTTAACCGGACGCTAAATATGAGTTGTAGTTGAATGCCGATAGCATTTGTAGCTGGTTGTTACATTGCATGCACTAATTTTATTTTTATACTAACCTGCTAATGGTTGTGAGTGTAGATGGCTCCGGTGCTGTATCCATGCCAGTTGCAGTTGATGCTGTACATGTCGCCGCATCTCCTTCGTAACGTGTGGCGTCGGTTGTACCCCCACGGTGACGACCCAGCCTATCGTGTGTACCGGGAGCATCTAGCTGACTCAGTGTATGAGTATCACGCCGTGGTTACTCTACGCACCAGTTCCGATTCCAGCACTTACACTCGTACCTCTCGGAGCGGTTACGCTTCTACCGCTTCTCAGGCCGTCCAGTTTGCTGCATTCGAGGTACTTGTTGAGCACCACTACAAAGAGGTCTGAATGCAGAACCACCCAGGTTTCTACTACTATCCTTCTCTGCACTATAATGGTCGTGTCCGTTTCCCTATCATTGATCCGGAGTCTGATAGTGTTGCTAGCCACCTTTCTCGCTATATCACTGCTAGCTATCTTATGATCTACGAGCTGGCTCGAGAGCTGAGTCGTGCACATACTGCTTTAGCCTCTGCTAGATCAGTCACTACTCCAGCATCTGTAGGATTTACTCCCTATATTCCTGCCAGTTCTAGTTCCCCTATTTCCCCGGTTACTCCTCCGAGTAGCTCGGGCACCGCGACAGTGTGTCCACTTACTGCTCCTGCTGAGTGGGTTTCACTTCTCGCCACTCCTGTAGCCCTGATGATTCACCCTCCACCTGCCCCAGAGGGAGAGCCCTCAAGGCAGCGTTGTTGTGTCACCTTTAACCCGGAGGTCTCAGTTAACCCCGTCAGTTCAGGATCCGAGTCCGCTTCAGGAGAGGACCCCGCAGCACCAGCAGAGCAGTAGAGCTTCCGAGTATTCGCAGTCGTCAGGATGGAGTATGGATGTTGTCATACGAGTCATGATGTTTCGTTTCATGTATGAGAGTAGTGGAACCTGGCATGTTGTTATCTTTCATGTATGAGTCTATGTATAATTATGTTGGAACTTTATTTTATTTGCCGTATTTTCATCACCATTTCGGTTTTTCCTCGGGCTTTTTGTTGCTGGCTTCTCCCCAGTTTATTTTGAATGCTTCTCATCTCGGTTGCGTTGCCTTGGGAAAAATCATAATAGGATGACGTGGGGAGGTTGCAGTAGCAACGTTCGCGAGGGTTCTCCTGTTTGTTGTTCCGCATGACAGGTAGGACAATCACCCGAGCCATACGTTCCACCACCGCCTCCACCGCCAAATCCGCCCTCCACCAAACAAATTCTGCATATGTTTGAGGAAAGATGGAATAATGATCTGATTGAAATATTAAGAAGTTTACAAGCTGTGGTTGGACAGAATGGGAATCAGCCCGATCATCACTCCAAGCTATCAGATTTTCAAAGAACCAAGCCTCGCAGTTTTAGTCAGGCCATTGATCCCTTAGATGCAGATGATTGGTTGAGAACTATGGAGAAGAAGCTTGAGGTTGCTCGTACTGAAGAAGGAGATACGGTTCCATTCGTAACACATTATCTTGAAGGCGCTACTGCCATATGGTGGGAAAATGAAAGAGCCATGTGGTCTGCTGATGAAGAAATTACCTGGTCAAGATTCAAGGAACGATTCCGGAAATATCATATCCCTGCGGGAATTATGAAGATAGCGTGAATTTCTCGCGCCCCTCCAAGGAAGTCAGTCTGTGGGAGAATACTTGCAGAAATTCAATCATCTGTCACGTTACTCTCTATATGACGTGGCCATTGAGGAAAGAAAGGTTGACAGATTTCTTGGTAGATTAAACCCGCAACTCCGGTGTACTCTCAGTATGTTCGATTTCCCAGACTTCCAAACTCTGGTGAACAAGGCTTTCATTGCTGAAAGGGAGCACAAGCTTGTATCGGATAATAAGTCTGCCAACAGCGATCACAAGCGCTAGTTTGAACCAAGGAAGGAAATACAACCAGTGCAGAAGGCTCGTACTTGGCAACATACTCAGGTAGAATACAAGCCCAATTGGCAACAAAATGTTAATAAAGACCACCACCCAAGACAAGAATGTCGTACCCAACCCAATGCAAGAGGAGTGTCTGCGCAGCAATTCTTGTTACAGTTGTGGGCAAACCGGACATTATGCCAAACAGTGTCCCAAGATCAACCGGACGAATGCTATATTCAGGCCACAAGTAAATTGTATGGAGGCATGCCCGAACCAGCACAACATCACGGGATACGTTCATCACATGTCCGCCGATGAAACCCAAGAGCACCCCGAAGTCATCATTGGTATGTTCTCTATTAATAACATACCTGCAGTGATTTTATTTGACTCTGGGGCTTCCCACTCTTTTATTTCTCGGAGTTTTGTTGCCCAAAACAAATTTCCTTGTTTGCTTTTGGGCAAGAATATGCTGGTACAGACCCCGGGATCCCTAATCAGAAGCAATCTAGTCTGCCGCAATCTGGAAGTCAATATCAAAGGAGTCTGTTTTCCAACTTCTTTGATACTTATTGAGTATGATAAGTTGGATGTTATCTTGGGTATGAATTGGCTGACTCAGTATCAAGTGTGCATAAATTGTGCGACCCGAGAAGTCACTTTGACCAGCCAAGAAGGGCAGACTACAAAATTTTATGCTCGCAGAAGCATACCATCAAAGGAAATGGTTTTCACAGCAGTGGCTGAATTGGAAGTAATTCCGGTGGTCAGCGAGTTTCCTGATGTATTTCCAGAAGAACTGTCAGGCATGCCACCTGATCGAGAGCTTGAGTTTGCAATAGATCTTGTGCCCGGGACCAGACCAATACACAAGAAGTATTACCGAATGCCTTCATCAGAATTAGTGGAGCTAAAGAAACAGCTTGATGAAATGCTCCAAAAAGGATATATCCGTCCCAGCTCATCACCGTGGGGATCACCTGCTATGTTCGTGGACAAGAAAGACGGCAGCCTCCGCGTGTGTGTGGATTACCATCAACTGAATGATGTCACAATCAAAAACAAATATCCACTGCCAAGGATTGATGACATGTTTGATCAGTTCAGTGGGGCCAAGGTATTCTCCAAGATTGATTTACGGACTAGATACTATCAGCTCAAGATTAAAAAGGAGGATATTCCTAAGACCGCATTCACCACTCGATACAGTCTTTATGAATATACAGTTATGTCTTTTGGTCTCACCAATGCCCCTGCCTTCTTCATGCACATGATGAATAAGGTATTCATGGACTTCCTCGATAAGTTTGTGGTAGTATTCATCGTTGATATACTTATTTACTCAAGAAGTGAAGAAGAGCATAAAGAACACCTCCGAGCAGTGTTACAACGACTCCACGAACATCGGTTATATGCCAAATTCAGTAAATGTGAGTTCTGGCTCAAGCAAGTTGGATTCCTTGGACATGTGCTATCCGCCGAAGGTATAGCCGTGGACCCAAGCAAATTAAGGAATGTACTTGATTGGTTGCCACCCATAGTCGTATCTCAGATCCGGAGTTTTCTTGGGTTAGCCGGATATTACCGTCATTTTATTGAAGGTTTCTCCAGGATTGCTAAACCCATGACAGAGCTGCTCAAAAAGGATAAGAAGTTTGAATGGACTAAGGATTGTGAGAAAAAGTTTCACTGAGTTAAAGAAACGGCTGACAACTGCACCAGTATTAACTCTTCTAGATATCTACCGCAGTTTTGATGTGTATTGCGACGCTTCCAGGCAAGGACTTGGATGCGTACTTATGCAAGACGGCAAGGTAGTAGCTTATGCCTCACGACAGCTATGACCCCATGAGGGAAATTACCCTACTCATGATTTGGAATTGGCCGCGGTGGTTCATGCTTTAAAAATTTGGAGACACTATCTCATTGGGAAGAGGTGCCAAATTTTTACCGATCACAAAAGCCTCAAGTATATATTTACCCAGCCAGATTTAAATCTCCGTCAGCGAAGATGGCTTGAGTTAGTCAAGGATTATGATCTTGGAATAAATTACCACCCGGGTAAGGCCAACGTGGTTGCCGATGCGCTCAGTCGAAAGCCCGTTAGTTTAAATGCGATATTGGAATCTTTGCCTCTTGAACTTAAATAAGAGATTGCTCAACTCAACCTGGTCATAGTTGAGGCTGGCCTTGCTAGTATTTTGGAAGTTACCCCCACCCTTGAGGAAGAGATCCGCAAGGCCCAGCCAGATGACACAGATCTACAGAAACGTGCCAAGCATATGGTAGCAGGTCAGACTTCCGATTTCTCGAAGGATCATGTAACGTCCCGGATATACTTTCCATATTTGTATCCAACTCTTGCCGTCTCCGGCGCTAAGTTATATTTATTTCTCGGGTTTGGGTCTTTGTCTCCGTGTGTTGTTTTCTTTTTCGTGCATCTCTTATCATGTCATCACGTGCATTGCATTTGCATACATGTTCATCTCATGCATTCGAGCATTTTCCCCGTTGTCCGTTTTGCATTCCGGCGTTTCGTTCTCCTCCGGTGGTCATTTCTACCTTTCTTTCTTGTGTGGGGTTTAAACATTTCCGGATTGGACCAAGTCTTGCCAAGCGGCCTTGGTTTACTACCGGTAGACCGCCTGTCAAGTTTCGGGTCATTTGGACTTCGTTTGATACTCCAACGGTTAACCGAGGGACCGAAAAGGCCTCGTGTGTGTTGCAGCCCAACACCCCCCAAATTTGGCCCAAAACCCACCAAACTCTGCTCCATGTCCTAGAGCGTTCGATCACGATCGTGTGGGCGAAAACCGCACCTCATTTGGACTCTCCTAGCTCCCTCTATGCCTATATATACACCCCTCCGTTTTCGGATCTCTCCCTCTCCCCGAAACCCTAAAAAAACATCCCCGCCAGATCCGCGCCGACGGACGTGTCCGCCCCCGGCCGGACATCGTCCGCCCGCCGCCGCCATCCAACCCGCCGCCGCCACGTGTCCCCGCGGGACCGCATCGCCGCCGCCGTCCCGGCCCGGGAGGCCCAGGAGGGGCCCCCGCGAGCCCGCGCCCCCGCGCCTCCTCCTTCCCCGAGCGCCGCCGCCTTCCGCGCCTCCGGCGACCGGCGCCGCCGCGGGACGCCGTCGCCGCCACCGCACCGGCCGCCGCCGTGCCGGACCCCGCCGCCCGTCCGCTCCTCGCCGCGCGCCCGCGCCCCCGGGGCCGCGCCCTCGTCCGCGGTCCACCTCGCCGGTCCACCTCGCCGCCGCCTCGCCGGCCTCCCCCTCCTCCACCGGCTCCGGCGAGCTCGAGCTCCGCCGCCGGCGCCGCCTCGGCTTCCGCGCCGTGATCCCGATCTGGATCCGGTCGCGTGAACAGTAAACCCTAACCCCGATTTTTTTTGCTAAGTCCTAAAATTTTTGATCCATGTTGCTCTGTTTGAGGTCCCGTAACTTTGCAACCGTAGCTCCGTTGTGGGCGTATGATATATCAAAATGTTCGTCTCGACATGTACATCATTTCATTCCATTGCATCATTTGCATTTGAGGTCATCTTGATACCCAAAATGCTGTTAGAAGGAGGCTTCGTGAGTTAAATTGCAGATCCGTTAGTTCATCATGCACTTTTGTCATTTTTGCTATATTTAATCCGTGCATGATATGCCTGTGCCCCTTTGGGATGTATTGTGAAGCATTTTGTCTTCTTTCCAGAGGTGCCACCCATGCATTTTTAGGATGTGTGTGTTGTCTTGTGCAAGCTTGCGAAGTAGGGTACCTGAGATTGCAGATTTCAGAGACTTAGTGATTTTCGCTAAGTCTGGGATATTTTAGTTCATGATGCTATATGTCCAGCTTGTTTCCTAATGATCCGTGCCTATTTTGAGGATGATCAGTAAGGGAGTTTTGATATTTATGTTATGCTCTATCCATCCATGTCTTTGTTGGCATTTGTGGAGTGCTCTAGGTTGACTCAATCGAGCTCAACTTTTGCTTCGTTGTTAATCTGGGCAGATCGTCAACTTGTTTGCGATTTCGCCGATGCTACCGTTAGTGTTCCATGCATGCTATGCCTTTGTTCTTGCCTTGAGTAGCTAGCACTTTATGCCTTCTTGCTGGTCATATGCTTTCCTTGCCATGACTTGCACCGTAGTGAGTGCATCGAGCTCGTTTACATGCCTTCGTGAGTTAAATTTCAGCATGTCTCAGTTTTCACTAAGTCTGGAAACTGATTGTGTTCGAGCGATGTTCGTGAGCTCGGTAGAGTATTTTGTGAACCCTTTTGGCCCAGGTCACTTTGGGTGTTTTATTAAGCTTGTTGAGTAGCTCCATGCCATGTTCTTACTTGTCATGTTCGGGTTTTCTATCATGTTGTTTTGCTGCTCCGAAGAGAGCTTCGTGATCTGAAATTTCAGACTAGTGTTAATTTCACTAAGTCTGAAATCTGTTTTGCATTTGCATTTTAGCCATGCTTGTTTGAACCTCTTAATGGATGAATTTGCCTATGGCTCAGTGCTAGTGTTTTGTCAACCATCTTGTGTACATCACTGCCATGTATTTTGTTTTCATGTTTGGTGGCTGTAGCATGTTCATTTCGTTGCATTTCGATGCCTACTTGCTGTGAATCGCAGACCGGTGTCATATCTTAAAACGCTCGCCATTTCCAAACCGTAGCTCCAATTCCAATGATCTTTATATCGTTTTCAAGCGATTTCATCCCCTCTATCCAGTGGCACACTTGGTTTTCCAAGTTGAGGCCAGGTTCATGCATTTCCTGTCATATCTTGCATTTTGCATCCCGCATCGCATCCCGCATAGCATATCGTCATTTCATCATATTGCTTGGTCTTGCCCGTGGTTGATTGTGTCCTTGTTGCTTGTTTGTCTTTGGGTAGAGCCGGGAGACGAGTTCGCTATCGAGGAGCCCGTTGAGTTTGCTTGTGAGGATCCAGTCAACTCTGACAACTGTGCAGGCAAGATGATCATACCCTCGAAATCACTACTATCTTTGCTATGCTAGTTTGCTCGCTCTTTTGCTTTGCCAATGCTACGATGCCTACCATTTGCTTGTCAGCCTCCCAATTGCCATGTCGAACCTCTAACCCCCCTTTGTCCTAGCAAACCGTTGATTGGCTATGTTACCGCTTTGCTCAGCCCTTCTTATAGCTTGTTAGTTGCAGGTGAAGATTGGAGCCGTTCCTTGTTGGAACATTTATTTACTTGTTGGGATATCATTATATTGCTATGTTATCTTAATGCATCTATATACTTGGTAAAGGGTGGAAGGCTCGGCCTCTCGCCTAGTGTTTTGTTCCACTCTTGCCGCCCTAGTTTTCCGTCATATCGGTGTTATGTTCCCGGATTGTTGCGTCCCTTACACGGTTGGGCTATAATGGGAACCCCTTGATAGTTCGCCTTGATTAAAGCTTTTCCAGCAATGCCCAACATTGGTTTTACCATTTTGCCACCTAGCCTCTTTTCCCTTGGGTTTCCGGAGCCCGAGGGTCATCGTATTTTAGCCCCCCCTTGGGCCAGTGCTCCCTCTGAGTGTTGGTCCGAACTGAGCTGCCTGCGGGGCCACCTCGGGGAAACTTGAGGGTTGGTTTTACTCGTAGCTAGTCTCATCTGAGTGTGCCCTGAGAAAGAGATATGTGCAGCTCCTATCGGGATTTGTCGGCACATTCGGGCGGTGTTGCTGGACTTGTTTTTAACCTGTCGAATCATCTTGTTGTACCAAGGTACCGAGTCTGATCGGTGTGTCTTGGGTGGAGGTCTATTCCTTCGTTGACCGTGAGAGCTTGTCATGGGCTAAGTTGGGACTCCCCTGCAGGGATTGATCTTTTGAAAGCCGTGCCCGCGGTTATGGGCAGATGGGAATTTGTTAATGTCCGGTTGTAGATGACTTGAACTAAACTAAATTAAAATGATTCAACCGTGTGTGTTACCGTGATGGCCCCTTCTCGGCGGAGTCCGGGAAGTGGACACGGTGTTGGAGTTATGCTTGCGCAGGATGTTCCTTTAGCTTCTCGCTCGTGCTTCGCCTTCTCTTCTCGCTCTCTTTTGCGTATAAGTTAGCCACCACATATGCTAGTCGCTTGCTGCAGCTCCACATATTTTGCCTTATCCATTCCTATGAGCTTAAATAGTCTTGATCGCGTGGGTGTGAGATTGCTGAGTCCCTGTGGCTCACAGATACTACAACTCCAGATGCAGGTTCAGGTGTTTCTGCTCCAGTTGACGATTACGAGCTTCAGTGGGAGTTCGACGAGGACTCTCAGCGTTACTACGTATCTTTTCCGGATGATCAGTAGTGGTGCCTAGTTGGGGTTATCGATTCAGGACCTTGTCGCATGTTGGGGGTCTTTTCCATTTTGGCGCCGTAGTCGGGCCATGAGTGCTTGTTTGATGGATGTTATTTATGTACTCTGATGTGACGTGGCGAGTGTAAGCCAACTATGTTATCTCCCCCTTTTATTATATATTACATGGGATGTTGTAATGATTGCCTGACTTGCGACATTGCTTTCAATGCGGTTATGCCTCTAAGTCGTGCCTCGACACGTGGGAGTTATAGCCGCATCGAGGGCGTTACAGATCAGTTCGGTACCCTCCGATTCCGGGGAAGGATTTGTGTACCCAATCAAGGAAATTTAAGGCAGAAGATCCTGTCAGAAGCCCACGAATCCTCGTATTCAATTCACGCCGGAGGTACGAAAATGTATGAAGACCTTCGACAAATATTCTGGTGGGATGGAATGAAGAAAGACATTGCCCATTTCATGGCCTGTTGCGACATATGCAACAAAGTGAAGGCAGAACATCAGAAGCCAGCTGGACTTCTCCAACCGCTGCCAGTGTCACAATGGAAATGGGATGATGTTTGTATGGATTTCATCACAGGACTACCTAAGACCCGACAGGGCAATGATGCAATCTGGGTCATAGTGGATACATTAACCAAGGTAGCCCACTTTATCCCGATCAGAACCACATATCGAGCAGATGAGCTTGTGTATGTATCTAGAATAGTCAGTCTGCATGGAGTCCCCCGAACCATCACTTCTGACCGAGGTTCACTTTTTACCTCTGCTTTTTGGTCACGTCTCCATCAAGCCTTGGGGACAAAATTGAAAAACAGTACCTCTTATCATCCTCAGACTGATGGATAGACAGAGCGGGTAAATCAAATACTCGAATATATGCTGCGAGCCTGTGCTTTGGCCCAAGGCCCAAAATGGGAAGACTGTTTGTCGTATGCCGAGTTCTCTTATAACAATAGCTTCCAGACCAGTCTAAAGATGTCACCGTATGAAGCCTTGTATGGCCATAAGTGCCGCACTCTGTTAAATTGGTCTCAAACCGGAGATAACCATATTTTCGGAACAGATCTCATGCTGGAAGCCGAGAAGCAAGTCAAGGAAATCAGAGACAAATTGAAGTTGGCCAAATCTCGACAGAAGAGTTATTATGATGCAAAGCACCGACAGATTAGTTTTGAACCCGGAGAGCATGTATACCTTCGAGTCACGCCTATGAAAGGGGTCAAGAGATTTCAGACTCATGGAAAATTGGCACCCAGATTTATTGGTCCCTTTCCTGTTATGACACGAATGGGAACTGTTGCATATCAGTTGGAGTAACCCCCGGAATTGTCGGACGTGCACAACGTGTTCCATGTTTCACAATTACGGTGATGCATATCGCCGCCTGAGAAAAAGACTGATTTGACAGAAATAGAGCTGGCAAAGGATTTAACCTACGAAGAGAGGCCAGTCAATATTTTGGATCAGATGGAAAGAGTCACTCGCAGTAAAGCACGGAAGTTTTACAAAGTCCAATGGAAGCATCACACGGAGTCAGAATCAACCTGGGAATCAGAAGAATTTCTAAGGGCACATTATCCAGAATGGTTTTCCCAAGCAACCGAATCTCGAGGACGAGATTCATTCTAAGTGGTGGAGGTTTGTGACAGCCTGGTTTTTGCCCTCTCTTTGCCTGGTTTTCAGTTGATTTGGATTTGAGTTTGGAGTTTTTGAATCATTTCTTTTGGACTTAACCACTTGGGTACCCCTTGACTTTCACCCAAGTGCTTCAACTCCTTCTCAAACCATCACTCCTTCTCTGGTTCATCTCAAAATATCACTTGGAATAATTTTCTTAAATGAAAAATATTCATTTTGCCCTCCTAAACCCTAGCTAGCCCTTTGTGCTCCAAAGAAACCCTAATTTTTCTTGCCCCTAAAATCCTGAGAAAAATCCCAATTATTCTTTGAACCCTAGGGCACCTTTCCGAGGAAAAATATTTCATCACTTTTTGGAATATTTTGGCCACAAAAAATATTTTTATTTCTGGATAGAAATGGTAGTTTCTACAACAACTACCATTTTACCAGCTCCTTTGTAGCTAGTTTTTCTTGTGCATCTTCACCTTAGTAAGTGTTGGCTAGCCTCCAAAGCCCAGCCCTCAACTCCCAGTGGTTTGTCCACAGTAAACCTCCAAAGTTAGTGTCCAGAAACTTACTTGGAGTACAAATTCATTTCTACTGCACCTGGAACCCAACCCAATCGCGGTAACACTCACAACTACCACGGACTACATGCCAGACATGAAGTTTGCGATTAGGTTGGCCTGATGCCATAGTTCATGCAGTGACCGCGTTCGTCCAGGCATGCTGGTAAGCTAAACACGCGCTTTGAGTGCCGCCGAGCGCCCTGTTGCGCGCGTGCTCGCTGCCCAGCCTGCCCGAGCGTGCCAAATCGCGCCACCATCTCCGTCTCCACTCACTTAACTCCTCCATGGCACTCACCGACGCCGGAGCTCGCCACAGCAGGCATGGGCATGGTCCGGCCAATGCCACAGTGTGCGGCGCACTGTGCTCGTCGTCTTCCCCTCGCCCCTGTGCTCGTCCGCGCTCGCCAATAGTTCCCGCATGAGCTCCATCCTCTTCCCCCTCTCTCCCTGACGTCATTCGTCACCGGGCACCATGGACAGGTGTCCTCCAGCAGAGCCCGAACCCCCCTTGCCGCTCGCCTATAAATACGGCCACCCCTAGCCTCCTCGAGCACCCACATCCACTCTCACACACCCCACAAGCTAGTAGGAAGCCGTAGCCCGGCCGGGAAGGCCGCGGGCTGCCGTCCCCGAGCTTGAGCTCGCCGGCGATACCCTCGGGTCGTCCCTGCAGCTCCAGCCCCTCCCAGGCCAGGGCAACCCTGCCAGGGCCTCCGCCACTCTCAGGTGGAGCCGTTCCACCCTGTTGGAGCCCCTGGAGCCGCCCCTAGCCGCCATCGTCTTCATCTCTGGCGACCACTGCCCTCTGCCTCCACTGGAGAGGCTGTTTCCGACGCCGTTCGAGCACCCCTAGCCACGCTACGGGTACGGGCAGGTGCACCTTCGTCTCCTCTATCGATTCCCCCCTCTCGTTTTAGCCCAAGAGCCCTTGCCGCCGGCGTGCACTCCGGTGAAGCTCCACCGCTCCTTGTTTTCCTCTCCCCCTCCTCCTCACCTGACTAGCGGGGCCCGTTAGTCAGCCACTCTATACGCGCGTGAAGTGGTACGAGTGGTGGCGCCCTGGGATGTTTACGCCTTCGACGTCACCCCCCCCGAGTCTGTTTTATTTTAATTCAAATTTCATTTAAATCCAGAGAACTTCAAACAACCACAATTTTTTTAAGTCCAAATGCAATGATTCTTTTTGCATTGTGCTCTTTGTCCAAAAATCTAGCAGCTCACCAAAGATGGAATTTTTCCCTGCTGTCGAGATTTTCTGGTGAATTTCAGAGGGTTTCTTGATGTTTTATTTTTGTGTTTTGATTTATTTTCAGAAGAGCAGGCTTGTCTTGAGGATCACCAGGAGGCTTGTGAACCTCATCTGCACTAAGGCAAGCCACACCAACATTTTCATAATGCCACTTCAATATTTGTGATTTTCCTACTTGAACTAATGATTATTCATGCATTTAAATTATTAATATGTTAATTATATTCTATTAGATGCATGTTATATTAAATATGCTTGATTTACAGAAAGTTTGAAGTGAATCTAGTTGATAAGCTAACAAGGATTTAGTTATGAGTAATGAGAAGATAATATGGTTATGGAGATAAATAATTAGTGAGATTATTTTTGCATGATTAAAAATGATAAATTTGCTAGAAAAGATTCTGGTTAAAGTGAGGTTTGATCTTAACCAGAGGAGTGTCATGAGTTGTTAATTGCTCAGCCAGAGCGTAGTTGACTCAGTTATTTTCGTTGATATGTGATGCATTTGTTGGTGATGCATGTCATGGCATTATGACACCAGTTACTTTCACTTTAAGTTGAACCTGATAATAACTCAACTTGAATATGTTATTGATCGGGTCATGGTGCCGCTGAATCGAGTCTTTCCTAGTGCAACCACATTTGCCGGTATGGGACGACCTTAATTCATTTCATTGTCGTGCCTCTGGTCGGTGCCTCCATCTAGGGAAAGTTATGGGCGTGATGTACCCTGGCCCGGTAAGCAAGCATAACCTTGTGAGCACATTGTTAAGTTTTTGGTACCGGGTCCCAGAGTGGATCGTGGCTAGGACAGTGGTTGTTGTGTCTTGAGGTAGACACGGGGCCACCCAGGACTAGCCCGATGGGGATTGAGTCGGAGTGGCCGGGAGAGTGTCATGGCAATGGAGTGGTTTCGTCGGAATGCCGTTGGTCCACCCGAATGGGAGTGCGAGGCCATGGGTTCCGTGGTGTGGGTCCAGTGCGCTACCTCTGCAGAGTGTATAAATCTATCGATAGCCGAGTCCACAGTTAAGGACACGCTCAAAAGTAGGTCACACCATGTGTTAACATTTAATGAATTTGCACACTAAGTATGAAGTTTGCACTGTGGTGGTAGCAGAAAGGCTATCGTGTTGAGTTGAACCAGATGTGGTCCTGGTTGTGATTGCCATAAGGATCACGGGCCATTTATTGGTCGTGGTTTTGATCGCTGTAAGGATCACGGGCCATTTATTGGTCGTGGTTGTGATTGCCGTAAGGATCACGGGCCATTTACTGGTCGTGGTTGTGATCGCCGTGAGGATCACGAGATTGCCTTTGGGTTTGACACGGTTGTGATCCCGAAATGATCACGTTCGGTAAGCTAGTCCGAGGGACGATTATCACAAGAGCATGGTGACAGCATGTTGGATATATTGTTGCATTGTTATTAATTGGTTCATTGTCATGATATTGTTTGTCATTATGTTTATGCTTGTTGTGAGCTTGCAAGTACATTCAATGTACTGACTTGGCATGTCATGCCAAATTTCAGGAAAGTCTCGTTGGAAAGGAGAGCTGTCCGAGTCTAGATCGTCTCCACATCGGTGTCCCTGTGCTTTGGAGTTCCGCTACAACGTTGTTCCGCTGCCGCGTAGTTGTCTTGATCGAGGCCCCTTTATGTTCACTAAATAATGTACATATTGTTCAGCCGCACCGTGTGTGCCGCTTGGCCTCGCTAACTGTTGTAATATAAACTCTGATCCGCTAGCATCAATAAAGTGGTTGTTTTCTATACCAAGTTGTTGTGTGTTGCCAGAAGACAATGGTCTCTGGGCTGGCGATGCATGGTAAATCGGTTGCTCTGAGCCGGGGTGCCACAAGAAAGAAGGAGTAGATATTATCGTTATGAACGAAGACATCCCGGAGAAGCAAGGATTCAGATAGGAAGGACAAGTCATCAAGGAGCTACACTAAACAAAGACATCAAGCTCATGTTGGTGAATGGGTATCCGGCTCCGACTCCGACAATCACTCCGACTCCGAATATACTCGAGATGAAGGTGTTGCCGGTCTAGCACTTGTGTCAACCAACTCCTATGACATATTTGACTCACCAAATGAAGGAATTGGAAGATGCTTCATGGCTAAAGGCCCAAAGGTATCACACTCCGAGTATGTTGATTTCAATAGTGATGAAGATGACTTGTGATAACCCACAAGTATAGGGGATCGCAACAGCTTTCGAGGGTAGAGTATTCAACCCAAATTTCTTGATTCGACACAAGGGGAGCCAAAGAATATTCTTGAGTATTAGCAGTTGAGTTGTCAATTCAACCACACCTAGATAACTTAGTATCTGCAGCAAAGTGTTTAGTAGCAAAAGTGGTATGATAATAATAGTAGCGGTAGCAAACGTAAAGATAAATGTTTTGGGTTTTTGTACTAGTTGTAACAGTAGCAACGGAAAAGTAAATGAGCGAAGAACAATATGTGAAAAGCTCGTAGGCAATGGATCAGTGATGGATAATTATGCCGGATGCGATTCCTCATGCAATAGTTATAACATAGGGTGATATAGAACTAGCTCCAGTTCATCAATGTAATGTAGGCATGTATTCCGTAAATAGTCATACGTGCTTATGGAAAAGAACTTGCATGACATCTTTTGTCCTACCCTCCCGTTGACAGTGGGGTCCTTACGGAAACTAAGTGATATTAAGGCCTCCTTTTAATAGAGAACCGGAGCAAAGCATTAACACATAGTGAATACATGAACTCCTCAAACTACGGTCATCACCGAGAAGTATCCCGATTATTGTCACTTCGGGGTTGTCGGATCATAACACATAATAGGTGACTATAGACTTGCAAGATAGGATCAAGAACACACATATATTCATGAAAACATAATAGGTTCAGATCTGAAATCATGGCACTCGGGCCCTAGTGACAAGCATTAAGCATAGCAAAGTCATAGCAACATCAATCTCAGAACATAGTGGATACTAGGGATCAAACCCTAACAAAACTAACTTGATTACATGGTAAATCTCATCCAACCCATCACCGTCCAGCAAGCCTACGATGGAATTACTCACGCACGGCGGTGAGCATCATGAAATTGGTGATGGAGGATGGTTGATGATGACGACGGCGACGAATCCCCCTCTCCGGAGCCCCGAACGGACTCCAGATCAGCCCTCCCAAGAGAGATTAGGGCTTGGCGGCGGCTCCGTGTCGTGAAACGCGATGAAACTTTCTCCTTTATTTTTTCTCCCCGAGACGGTATATATGGAGTTGGAGTTGAGGTCGGGAGGGTCCAGGGGGCCCACGAGATAGGAGGGCGCGCCCTAGGGGGGGCCCCCTGTCTCGTGGACAGCCCGTGGGCCCCCTGGCCTTGATTCTTTCGCCAAAAATTCTTATTAATTCTGAAAAGTGCCTCCGTGGATTTCCAGGACATTCCGAGAACTTTTCTTTTCTACACATAAAACAACATCATGGCAGTTCTGCCGAAAACAGCGTCAATCCAGGTTAGTTTCATTCAAATCATGCAAGTTAGAGTCCAAAACAAGGGCAAAAGTGTTTGGAAAAGTAGATACGTTGGAGACGTATCAACTCCCCCAAGCTTAAACCTTTGCTTGTCCTCAAGCAATTCAGTTGATAAACTGAAAGTGATAAAGAAAAACTTTTACAAACTCTGTTTGCTCTTGTTGTTGTAACATGAAAAGCCAGCATTCAAGTTTCAGCAAATATTATGAACTAACCATACTAACAATAACACATAGGTCTCACAATTACTCATATCAATAACATAATCAGCTAGCGAGCCATAATAATAAAACTCGGATGACAACACTTTCTCAAAATAATCATAACATGATATAACAAAATGGTATCTCGCTAGCCCTTTCTGAGACCGCAAAACATAAATGCAGAGCACCTTTAAAGATCAAGGACTGACTAAACATTGTAATTCATGGTAAAAGAGATCCAGTCAAGTCATACCCAATATAAACCAATAATAATGAATGCAAATGACAGTGTGCTCTCCAGCGGGTGCTTTTAATAAGAAGGGTGATGACTCAACATAAAAGTAAATAGATAGGCCCTTCGCAGAGGGAAGCAGGGATTTGTAGAGGTGCCAGAGCTCGATTTTAAAATAGAGATTGAATAACATTTTGAGCGGCATACTTTTGCTGTCAACGCAACAACTATGAGATGGCTGTATCTTCCATACTACATGCATTATAGGCAGTTCCCAAACAGAATGGTAAAGGTTTATACTCCCCCAACCACCAACAAGCATCAATCCATGGCTTGCTCGAAACAACGAGTGCCTCCAACATACAACAGCCCTGGGGGAGTTTTGTTTAATTATTTTGATTTGCTTTGATCTTTTTGGATCATGGGACTGGGCATCCCGGTTACCGGCCCTTTCTCGTGAATGAGGAGCGGAGTCCACTCCTCTTGAGAATAACCCACCTAGCATGGAAGATATAGGCAGCCCTAGTTGAAACATGAGCTGCTCGAGCATACAAAACAGAATTTCATTTGAAGGTTTGGAGTTTGGCACATACAAATTTACTTGGAACGGCAGGTAAATACCGCATATAGGAAGGTATAGTGGACTCATATGGAACAACTTTGGGGTTTAAGGAGTTTGGATGCACAAGCAGTATTCCCGCTTAGTACAGGTGAAGGCTAGCAAAAGACTGGGAAGCGACCAACTGAGAGAGCGACAACAGTCGTAAACATGCATTAAAATTAATTTACACCGAGTACAAGCATGAGTAGGATATAATCTACCATGAACATAAATATCATGAAGGCTATGTTGATTTGATTCAACTACATGCGTGAACATGTGCCAAGTCGAGTCACTTAATACATTCAAAGGAGGATACCATCCCATCATACCACATCATAATCATTCTAATAGCATGTTGGCACGCAAGGTAAACCATTATAACTCATAGCTAATCAAGCATGGCACAAGCAACTATAATCTCTAAATGTCATTGCAAATATGTTTACTTCATAATAGCTGACTCAGGAACGATGAATCATCATATTTACAAAAACAAGAGAGGTCGAGTTCATACCAGCTTTTCTCATCCCAATAAGTCCATCATATATCATCATTATTGCCTTTCACTTGCACGACCGAACGATGTGTATAATAATAAGAGTGCACGTGCATTGGACTAAGCTGGAATCTGCAAGCATTCAACTCAAGAGAGAAGACAAGTAATATGGGCTCTAAGTTAAATAAACAATCATGCATATAAGAGCCACTAAGCATTTTCAATATGGTCTTCTCGACCCCCAAAAGAAAGAAAAGAAAATAAAACTATTTACACGGGAAAGCTCCCAACAAGTAAAAGAAGAACGAGAAATCTTTTTGGGTTTTCATTTTAATTTCTACTACAAGCAAGGAAATTAAACTAACTAATTTTTTTGGTTTTTCTTAAGGTTTATCAAACACACAAGAAGAAAACTAGAAAAAGAAATTTAAACTAACATGGATAATACAATGAAAGAGTATGAGCACCGACGACTAGTGTGTGAACATGAATGTAAAGTCGGTGAGAAATACGTACTCCCCCAAGCTTAGGCTTTTGGCCTAAGTTGGTCTAATACCAAGGACCACCGCTACTCTCCCCGGTGTAGTGGGAGGTGTAATCAGGATACCACTGGCTGGTCATCTCCGGATCCCACTGGACAGATGATGCACGATAAGGGTCCAATTCAGGTTCCGGCTCAGGTTCAGGTTCCGGAGTAAAAGCTTGGGCTAGATGGTTGTTCACCGCTTCCGGCGTAACAAGGTGATTTTCTGCAAGCAAGTCAAATAACAGAGGTGCAGGCAAAATAATAAACTCAAAGTGTTTCTTATTGAATCTAAGTCTGTAAAAGAGCATCTTCTCTTCGTTGTCAACAATAAACTTGTGTGCTACCATGCTCTTGTAATCTAAAATGTGAGGAGGTAATTTTGTCTCCTCCTCCTCAAGGTGCCTAATGGGTATCTGAAAATGTTCAGCAAGACGTGCAGCATAGATACCTCCAAATATGGGGCCTTTTGTACGATTCAGGGCTAGCCGTTTAGCAACGACGGCACCCATACTAAAAGTATTGTCTCCCAGCAAAGCATGTTGAAGAATAATAATATCTGGAACGCTCAAATTTCCACTATTCCCACGACCAATCAAGCATCTACTAGCAAATATGGCAAAGTAGCGTAAAACAGGAAAGTGTAGGCTAGAGAATTTTGCCTCAGAGCCCTTCTTTGGCTCTTCTACAGCAATAGTTTTAACGAAGCCATCCACATCTTCACGATGGGGTTCCTCTAATTCTCCCTCATAAGGTATCCTACATACCGCGCAAAAATCACGTAAAGACATTTCTCTGAATTCATCATATAAATGAAATGATACTGCAGGCGGTGACTTCTTAGGATAATAATAAAAGTTTTGCACGAAAGTATTGGTAAGTAAGAGATACTGATCGATTCGGTCGTTCATGAAACCGGTGAGGCCTGCAGTCCCGATTAAAGCATAAAAGTCTTCATGAATTCCGGCTTCTTTCAAGAAATCCTCACACGGCCATTCACATGACCGTACTTCCGCTAAGCGAGGAAGATTATACTTGGGTTTTTCCTTCTCTTTGTCTTGTTTTTCCTTAGAGCTTTGGCTAGAAGAGCCTTTAAAGAACCTCCTTAACATTTTCTGAAAATTTCTGAAATTTTAGTAACTTCAAAATAAAAGTGAATAAAACTAAACAAGATTGATAGCAACTACTCCTACAAGTGCCTAGAGCCTATATCATGCATTGGAATTGCTTGGGACCTCAAAAATTTAACATGCAAGCTCAAGAACATGGTCACCTATGCAGCAAAAATTTGCAATGAATAAAGCACTAGAACAAAAACTAATTGGACCAATGGAGGAGTCACATACCAAGCAACAATCTCCCAAAGCAGTTTTGCGAATGGAGCTTTGAGCTAAGAGATCAAAAATCGCAGCAAAACCAGCTAGAACTCAGGCTTGAGCTGGATGGGGACTTTTTTGGGTAGAAGATGAAGTGTGTGGGTGCTGGCATAAGTGGAGGGGGGCCACCAGGGGCCCACGAGACAGGGGGCGCGCCCTACAGGGGGGCGCCCCTCCTCTCTCGTGGCCTGGTGCTTGCCCCTCTTGCAGTGTTTTCAGTGCCTAAAATCCTCAAATATTCCAGAAAAAATCATACTAAATTTGCAGGGCATTTGGAGCACTTTTATTTTCGGACTATTTTTAATGCACAGATAATTCAGAAAACAGACGGATAATACTATTTTTGCTTTATTTATTCTAAATAACAGAAAGTAAAAAGAGGGTACAGAAGGTTGTGCCTTCTAGTTTCATCCATCTCGTGATCATCAAAATGAACCCACTAACAAGGTTGATCAAGTCTTGTTAACAAACTCATTCCGAATAACACGGAACCGGAGAAATTTCGAATAACACTAAGTTACCTCAACGGGGATATGAAAATCCCCAACAATAAGAATATCATACTTTTTCTTGACAGTAGGGAGAGGAAATTCAAAACCTCCAAAAATGATAGTTGGAACTTTTTCAATAGAATTGATGCTATGAACTTGAGATTGTTTCCTCGGAAAGTGTACCGTATGCTCATTACCATTAACATGAAAAGTGACATTGCCTTTGTTGCAATCAATAACAGCCCCTGCAGTATTAAGAAAAGGTCTACCAAGGATAATAGACATACTATCATCCTCGGGAATATCAAGAATAACAAAGTCCGTTAAGATAGTGACATTTGCAACCACAACAGGCACATCCTCACAAATACCGACAGGTATAGCAGTTGATTTATCAGCCATTTGCAAAGATATTTCAGTAGGTGTCAACTTATTCAATTCAAGTCTACGATATAAGAGAGAGGCATAACACTAACACCGGCTCCAAGATCACATAAAGCAGTTCTAACATAATTTCTTTTAATAGAGCATGGTATAGTTGGTACACCCGGATCTCCAAGTTTCTTTGGTATTCCACCCTTAAAAGTGTAATTAGCAAGCATGGTGGAAATTTCAGCTTCCGGTATCTTTCTTTTATTTGTGATGATATCCTTCATATACTTAGCATAAGGATTTACTTTAAGCATATCAGTTAAGCGCATACGTAAGAAAATAGGTCTAATCATTTCAGCAAAGCGCTCAAAATCCTCATCATCCTTTGACTTGGATGGTTTAGGAGGAAAGGGCATGGGTTTCTGAACCCATGGTTCTCTTTCTTTACCGTGCTTCCTAGCAACAAAATCTCTCTTATCATAACGTTGATTCTTTGATTGTGGGTTATCAAGATCAACAGCAGGTTCAATCTCTACATCATTGTCTTTGCTAGGTTGAGCATCAACATGAACATTATCATTAACATTATCACTAGGTTCATGTTCATCACCTGATTGTGTTTCAGCATCAGAAATAGAAATATCATTGGGATTCTCAGGTGTGTCTACAGTAGGTTCACTAGAAGCATGCAAAGTTCTATCATTTTTCTTTTTCTTCTTTTTAGAAGAACTAGGTGCCTCTAAATTATTTCTCTGAGAATCTTGCTCGATTCTCTTAGGGTGGCCTTCAGGATACAAAGGTTCCTGAGTCATTCTACCAGTTCTAGTAGCCACTCTAACAGCAAAGTCATTTTTATTATTTAATTCATCAAGCAAATCATTTTGAGCTTTAAGTACTTGCTCAGCTTGAGTAGCAACCATAGAAGCATATTTGCTAACGCGGTGAAGTTCATCTTTAACTCTAGCCAGATTATCACCTACGCGTCCTATCTCGAAAGCATTATTCTTTAACTCTCTACCAACATAAGCATTAAAACTTTCTTGTCTAGCCATAAAGTCATCAAATTCATCTAAGCATGGGCTATGAAATTTAGTAGAGGGTATTTCAACTTTATCATATCTATAGAGAGAATTTACCTTTACTACCTGTGTCGGGTTATCAAGACAATGTGGTTCTTCAGGCGGTAAATTAAGACCATGTATTTCTTCAATAGGAGGTAAATTCTTAACATCTTCAGCTTTAATACCTTTTTCTTTCATTGATTTCTTTGCCTCTTGCATATCTTCAGGACTGAGAAATAAAACACCTCTCTTCTTCGGAGTGGGTTTAGGAATAGGCTCAGGAGTTGGCTCAATTGGTTCAGGAATTACTTCAGGAACTGGCTCGGGAAGAGTCCAATTATTTTCATTAGTCAACATATTATTCAATAATATTTCAGCTTCGTCGACTGTTCTTTCCCTGAAAACACAACCAGCACAACTATCCAAGTAGTCCTTGGAAGCATCGGTTAGTCCATTATAAAAGATATCAAGTATTTCATTTTTCTTAAGAGGATGATCAGGCAAAGCATTAAGTAACCGGAGAAGCCTCCCCCAAGCTTGTGGGAGACTCTCTTCTTTGATTTGCACAAAATTATATATTTCCCGCAAGGCAGCTTGTTTCTTATGAGCAGGGAAATATTTAGCAGAGAAGTAATAAATCATATCCTGGGGACTACGCACACAACCAGGAGCAAGAGAATTATACCAAGTCTTAGCATCACCCTTTAATGAGAACGGAAATATCTTAAGGATATATAAATAGCGAGACTTCTCATCATGAGTAAATAGGGTGGCTATATCATTCAACTTGGTAAGATGTGCCACAACAGTTTCAGATTCAAGGCCATAAAAAGGATCAGATTCAACTAAAGTAATAATATCAGGATCAACAGAGAATTCATAATCCTTATCAGTAACACAGATAGGTGAAGTAGCAAAAGCAGGATCGGGTTTCATTCTAGCATTAAGAGACTGCTGCTTCCATTTAGCTAATAATTTCTTAAGATCATTTCTATCATTGCAAGCAAGAATTTCCATAGCAGCTGTTTCATGCATAATATAACCCTTAGGAACAACAGGTAAAACATAATCATTGGGGGGACCTTCATCATCACTATCATCAATAATAGGTTCTTCAATATTTTCATTCCCCCTAAATCTAGCAAGTTGTTCATCTAGAAATTCACCTAATGGCACAGTAGTATCAAGCACAGAAGTAGTTTCATCATTCATAGCAGAAGTGGCATCATCAATAACATGCGACATATCAGAATTCATAGCAGTAGCAGGTTTAGGTGTCGCAAGCTTACTTATAACGGAAGGAGAATCTAGTGCAGAGCTAGATGGTAGTTCCTTACCTCCCCTCGTAGTTGAGGGCAAAATATTGGTTTTAGCGTCTTTCAAGTTCTTCATAGTGATCAATAGATATAAATACCAAGTGACTCGGAGAATAGAGCTATGCTCCTCGGCAAGGGCGCCAAAAATTAGTCTTGATAACCCACAAGTATAGGGGATCACAACAGCTTTCGAGGGTAGAGTATTCAACCCAAATTTATCGATTCAACACAAGGGGAGCGAAAGAATATTCTTGAGTATTAGCAGTTGAGTTGTCAATTCAACCACACCTGGATAACTTAGTATCTGCAGCAAAGTGTTTAGTAGCAAAAGTGGTATGATAATAATAGTAGCGGTAGCAAACGTAAAGATAAATGTTTTGGGGGTTTTGTAGTAGTTGTAACAGTAGCAACGAAAAAGTAAATGAGCGAAGAACAATATGTGAAAAGCTCATAGGCAATGGATCAGTGATGGATAATTATGCCGGATGCGATTCCTCATGCAATAGTTATAACACAGGGTGATATAGAAATAGCTCCAGTTCATCAATGTAATGTAGGCATGTATTCCGTAAATAGGCATACATTCTTATGGAAAAGAACTTGCATGACATCTTTTGTCCTACCCTCCCGTTTTCAGCGGGGTCCTTATGGAAACTAAGGGATATTAAGGCCTCCTTTTAATAGAGAACCAGACCAAAGCATTAACACATAGTGAATACATGGACTCCTCAAACTACGGTCATCACCGAGAAGTATCCCGATTATTGTCACTTCGGGGTTGTCGGATCATAACACATAATAGGTGACTATAGACTTGCAAGATAGGATCAAGAACACACATATATTCATGAAAACATAATAGGTTAAGATCTGAAATCATGGCACTCGGGCCCTAGTGATAAGCAATAAGCATATCAAAGTCATAGCAACATCAATCTCAGAACATAGTGGATACTAGGGATCAAACCCTAACAAAACTAACTTGATTACATGGTAAATCTCATCCAACCCATCACCATCCAGCAAGCCTACGATTGAATTACTCACGCACGGCGGTGAGCATCATGAAATTGGTGATGGAGGATGGTTGATGATGACGACGGCGATGAATCCCCCTCTCCGGAGCCCCGAACGGACTCCAGATCAGCCCTCCCGAGAGAGATTAGGGCTTGGCGGAGGCTCTGTGTCGTGAAACGCGTTGAAACTTTTTCCTTGATTTTTTTCTCCCCGAGACGGTATATATGGAGTTGGAGTTGAGGTTGGGAGGTGTCCAGGGGGCCCAGGAGATAGGAGGGCATGCCCTAGGGGGGGCGCACCCCCCTGTCTCGTGGACAGCCCGTGGGCCCCCTGGCCTTCATTCTTTCGCCAAAAAATCTTATTAATTCTGAAAAGTGCCTCCGTGGATTTCCAGGACATTCCGAGAACTTTTCTTTTCTACACATAAAACAACATCATGGAAGTTCTGCTAAAAACAGCGTCAGTCCGGGTTAGTTTCATTCAAATCATTCAAGTTAGAGTCCAAAACAAGGGCACAAGTGTTTGGAAAAGTAGATACGTTGGAGACGTATCTACTTGTTAGGTGATGATGATTTACTTGTTGACAACTCTAGTGATGAATACTATGATGAAACGTCAATTAATCATGCTAATCAAGATAAAACGAATGGACAGCAAAGAACACATGGGTGACATGAGGTTAGGGCGGAGGAGCATTGCGCTGCGTGGTAGCCGTCGGTGAGAGCTCTGCGACGGGAAGCGACTGTGAGCTCTCTCCCGAGAGACCCCGCCGGCGATCACCCCGACGCCGGCAGCCACTAAAAAGCCACCCACCAGTGATCGCTCCGGCGCCGGCGGCCACCAACGAACCACCCACCGGTGTTAGCTTCCACGTCGGCGGCCACCAACGAGCCCTGCCACCAGCGTAACTATCGTCGCGGGGACCCAGCTCCGATCTCTAGTGGCCATCCTGCTCCCTACAGCCAGCTTCGATGACCCAGCATCCGTCGCTGCCGATCATCGACACCCACGACCTGTCTAGCAGTTTATCGTCACCAGGTAGGCAAAATGCCAGAGAGGCTAGCAGGTTTGCTCTTTGCCCTAATTTGCTGCGTCTATTGTCACCAAGTCCGCCGCTGCTAGAAATCGTTCCAGCCGCCCGCCGGTGTTCGCTTCGGCGCCAGCGGCCACTACATCTCCCGACACCAGTGCTCCCTCTTTTGATGCATAATACTTCTGACCCTATAGAGCTGAGCAGTTCTTAGGTCATCGTTCTTCCTGCATACCCACGCTTCTATACCAGCTCTTTCGCACCCTTGGGTAGGCCTGCTTGCTCGCATAGCCGCCAGCCCATTGCTAGTGCTTCTGTGAGTTATGAACGTGTCTGACAAGGTCGACCCTAGAGACGCCATGTGGCCACCTGACGACGAGGGGGCCTGCTTCAAGAGTCATATGCTAGAGCGGTACAACTGCGGTACTGTCTCCGTCATCGCCGGAGCCAGATGTCCTGCCGCCATGCACGCTGCCATTCTGGTTGAAGGTGTGTTCTGCTGGCCGGCCTTTTTTCGCAAAACTGCTTTGCCACTGGTTTGGGGGCCACCCGGTTGGTTTCCGCGTACGGCCGTTGACCGTTGGCCATTTCGAATTCGAAGTGGCTCATGTAGGCGTTGCATGGGAGATCATACATAAAAAAGTATGGATTTGGGGCCCGATGCATGTAGCCATATCCTTGCTCCGCGGGAAGCGTGATAGGTCGGGCTTGAGGCGTGCACTATGCACGCCTCTTCCCCCTCGCTGCTTGGCCCATATCCTGGCTCGGTACAACGTTCCCCCAATCTCTCGTCCAGTGTGCAAGATCACCTTAGCCCGGATTTTTCACGGCCTTCGGAGGACGGGTCTCCACGGCTTCATGTCACATGCAATAGTCATCATGCTCCTGCCTTAAATCCTTTTCCTTCGCTGGCTGCCATGCATCCCGCCCAACCAGATCACCTGGCCTGCAGGCACGCTGATGAGATCCTTCTAGCTATCCGGGAAGGCCGTGCCAGCTGTCGCAAAAATCAACTTAATGACACGCCTGTCCTGCGCCATAATTCCTACTTGCATGCCCTGTTGTCACGTCCGGTGCTTGGGAATCAAGCAAGTTCAGCTCACCGTGTCGCCTCCAATGCAATAAAGCGGTCTGCAAAGCCTAAAGATTTGCACCTTAGGTGCTATAGGTGCCTCTCCTATAGCCACCGGCATAAGAATTGTAGAGACCCCATTTGAAGGAAATAAGACCTAGAGGCGATAATAAAGTTATTATTTATTTCCTTATTTCATGATAAATGTTTATTATTCATGCTAGAATTGTATTAACCGGAAACATAATACATGTGTGAATACATAGACAAACATAGTGTCACTAGTATGCCTCTACTTGACTAGCTCGTTAATCAAAGATGGTTAAGTTTCCTAACCATAGACATGAGTTGTCATTTGATTAATAGGATCACATCATTAGGAGAATGATGTGATTGACTTGACCCATTTTGTTAGCTTAGCACTTGATCATTTAGTATGTTGCTATTGCTTTCTTCATGACTTATACATGTTCCTATAACTATGAGATTATGCAACTCCCGTTTACCGGAGGAACACTTTGTGTGCTATCAAACATCACAACGTAACTGGGTGATTATAAAGGTGCTCTACAGGTGTCTCCGAAGGTACTTCTTGGGTGGCATATTTCGGGATTAGGATTTGTCACTCCGATTGTCGGAGAGGTATCTCTGGGCCCACTCAGTAATACACATCACTGTAAGCCTTGCAAGCATTGTAACTAATGAGTTAGTTACAGGATGATGTATTACGGAACGAGTAAAGAGACTTGCCGGTAATGAGATTGAACTAGGTATTGAGATACCGACGATCGAATCTCGGGCAAGTAACATACCGATGACAAAGGGAACAACATATGTTGTTATGCGGTTTGACCGATAAATATCTTCATAGAATATGTGGGAGCCAATATGAGCATCCAGGTTCCGCTATTGCTTATTGACCAAAGACGTGTCTCGGTCATGTCTACATAGTTCTCGAACCCGTAGGGTCCGCACGCTTAAAGTTCGATGACGATTATATTATGAGTTTATGTTTTTTGATGACCTGGAGGTAGTTCGGAGTCCCGGATGAGATCGGGGACATGACAAGGAGTCTCTAAATGGTCGAGACATAAAGATCGATATATTGGATGACTATATTCAGACTTCGGAAAGGTTCCGAGTGATTCAGGTATTTTTTGGAGTACCGGAGAGTTACGGGAATTCGCCGGGGAGTATATGGGCCTTATTGGGCCATAGGGAATAGAGGAGAGAGGCCAAAAGGAAGGAGGCCTGCGCCCCCCCCCCCTCTGGTCCGAATTGGACAAGGGGTGCAACCCCCTTTTCCTTCTCCCTCTCCTCCTCTTTCCTTCTCTCCTACTCCAACAAGGAAAGGAGGAGTCCTACTCCCGGTGGGAGTAGGACTCCCCCCTTGGTGCGCCCTCCTCCTTGGCCGGTCGTCTCCCCCCTTGCTCCTTTATATACGGGGGCAGGGGCACCCCATAGACACAACAATTGATCCCTTGGATATCTTAGCCGTGTGCGGTGCCCCTCTCCACCATAGTCCACCTCGATAATATCGTAGTGGTGCTTTGGCGAAGCCCTGCATTGGTAGAACATCATCATCGTCACCACGCCGTCGTGCTGATGGAACTCTCCCTCAAAGCTCGGCTGGATCGGAGTTCGAGGGACGTCATCGAGCTGAACGTGTGCTGAACTCGGAGGTGTCATGCGTTCGGTACTTGATCGGTCGGATCGTGAAGACGTACGACTACATCAACCACGTTGTGCTAACGCTTCCGCTTTCGGTCTACGACGGTACATGTACAACACTCTTCCCTCTCATTGCTATGCATCACCATGATCTTGCGTGTGCGTAAGAATTTTTTTGAAATTACTACATTCTCCAACAGTGGCATCCGAGCCAGGTTTTATGCGTAGATGTTATATGCACGAGCAGAACACAAGTGAGTTGCGGGCGATACAAGTCATATTGCTTACCAGCATGTCATACTTTGGTTCGGCGGTATTGTTGGATGAAGCGGCCCGAACTGACATTACACGTACACTTACGCGAGACTGGTTCTACCGACGTGCTTTGCACATAGGTGGCTGGCGGGTGTCAGTTTCTCCAACTTTAGTTGAACCAAGTGTGGCTACGCCCGGTCCTTGAGAAGGTTAAAACAACACTAACTTGACGAACTATTGTTGTGGTTTTGATGCGTAGGTAAGAACGGTTCTTGCTCAGCCCATAGCAGCCACGTAAAACTTGCAACAACAAAGTAGAGGACGTCTAACTTGTTTTTGTAGGGCATGTTGTGATGTGATATGGTCAAGACATGATGCTAAATTTTATTGTATGAGATGATCATGTTTTGTAACAAAGTTATCTGCAACTGGCAGGAGCCATATGGTTGTCGCTTTATTGTATGCAATGCAATCGCCCTATAATTGCTTTACTTTATCACTAAGCGGTAGCGGTAGTTGTAGAAGCAATAGGTGGCGAAACGACAACGATGCTACAATGAAGATGAAGGTGTCGCGCTGGTGACGATGGTGATCATGACGATGCTTCAGAGATGGTGATCACAAGCACAAGATGAAGATGGCCATATCATATCACTTATATTGATTGCATGTGATGTTTATCCTTTATGCATCTTATTTTGCTTTGATTGACGGTAGCATTATAAGATGATCTCTTACTAAAATTTCAAGGTATAAGTGTTCTCCCTGAGTATGCACCGTTGCGAAAGTTCTTCGTGCTGAGACACCACGTGATGATCGGGTGTGATAGGCTCTACGTTCAAATACAACGGGTGCAAAACAGTTGCACACGCGGAATACTCAGGTTAAACTTGACGAGCTTAGCATATACAGATATGGCCTCGGGACACTGAGACCGAAAGGTCGAGCGTGAATCATATAGTAGATGTGATCAACATAGTGATGTTCACCATTTAAAACTACTCCATCTCACGTGATGATCGTACATGGTTTAGTTATTTGGATCACGTGATCACTTAGATGATTAGAGAGATGTCTATCTAAGTGGGAGTTCTTAAGTAATATGATTAATTGAACTTAAATTTATCATGAACTTAGTCCTGTTAGTATTTTGCAAATTATGTTGTAGATCAATAGCTCGCATTGTTGCTTTCATATGTTTATTTTGATATGTTCCTAGAGAAAACTGTGTTGAAAGATGTTAGTAGCAATGATGCGGATTGGATCCGTGATCTGAGGATTGTCCTCATTGCTGCACAGAAGAATTATGTCCTTGATGCACCGCTAGGTCACGGACCTATTGCAGGAGCAGATGCAGACATTATGAACATTTGACTAGCTCAATATGATGACTACTTGATAGTTTAGTGCACCATGCTTAACGGCTTAGAATCGGGACGTCAAAGATGTTTTGAACGTCATGGGCCATATGAGATGTTCCAGGAGTTGAAGTTAATATTTCAAGCAAATACCCAAGTTGAGAGATATGTAGTCTACAAGTTCTATAGCTAAAAGATGGAGGAGAATTGCTCAACTAGTGAGCATGTGCTCAGATTGTCTGGGTACTACAATCGCTTGAATCAAGTGGGAGTTAATCTTCCAGATAAGACAGTGATTGATAGAATTCTCTAGTCACCATCACCAAGTTAGTAGAACTTCATGATGAACTATAATATGCAAAGAATGACGAAAATGATTCCCGAGCTCTTCACGATGTTGAAATCAATGAAGATAGAAATCAAGAAAGAGCATCAAGTGTTGATGATTGACAAGACCACTAGTTTCAAGAAAAGGGCAAAGGGAAAGAAAGGGAACTTCAAGTAGAATGGCAAGCAAGTTGTCACTCCCGCGCAGAAACCCAAAAGCTGGACCAAAGCCTGAAATTGAGTGCTTACACTTCAAAAGGAAATGGTCACTGGAAACGGAAATGCCCTGAATATTTGGTGGATAAGAAGGATGGCAAAGTGCACAAGGGTATATTTGATATACAGGTTATTGATGTGTGCCTTACTAGTGTTTATAGTAGCCCCTGAGAATTTGATACTTGTTTGGTTGCTAAGATTAGTAACTCGAAACAGGAGTTACATAGTAAACAAAGACTAGTTGAGGGGAAGTGACGATGAGTGTTGGAAGTAGTTCCAAGATTGATACGATCATCATCACACACTCCCTATACTTTTGGGATTAGTGTTAAACCTAAATAAATGTTATTTTGCGTTTGCGTTGAGCATGAATATGATTTGATCATGTTTATTGCAATATGGTTATTCATTTAAAGTTAGTGAATAATTGTTGTTCTGTTGACATGAATAAAACCTTCAATGGTCATACACCCAATGAAAATAGTTTGTTGGATCTCGATCGTAGTGATACACATATTCATAATATTGATGCCAAAAGATGCAAAGTTAATAATGATAGTGCAACTTATATGTGGCACTGCCGTTTGGGTCATATCGGTGTAAAGCGCATGAAGAAACTCCATAAAGATGGATTTTCGGAATCACTTGGTTATGAATCATTTGATGCTTGCGAACCGTGCCTTTTGGGCAAGATGAATAAAACTCCGTTCTCCAGAACAATGGAACGAGCTACTGACTTGTTGGAAATAATACATACTGATGTATGCAGACCAATGAGTATTAAGGCTCGTGGCAGGTATCGTTATTTTCTAACCTTCACAGATGATTTGAGCAGATATGGGTATATCTACTTGATGAAACATAAGTTTGAAATAGTTGAAAGGTTCAAAGAATTTCAGAGTAAAGTGAAAAATCATCGTAACAAGAAAATAAAGTTTCTGCAATCTGATCATAGAGATGAATATTTGAGTTACGAGTTTGGCCTTCAGTTAAAATAATGTGGAATAGTTTCACAAACTCATGCCACCTGGAACACCATAGCGTAACGGTATGTCCGAACGTCATAACCGCACTTTATTTGATATGGTGCGATCAATGCTGTGTCTTACCAATTTACCAACATTGTTTTGGGGTTATCCATTAGAGATAGATGCATTCACTTTAAATAGGGAACCATCAAAATCTGTTGAGACGACGCCTTATGAACTGTGGTTTGGCAAGAAACCAAAGTTGTCGTTTTTTAAAGTTTGGGGCTACAATGCTTATGTGAAAAAAATTCAACCTGATAAGCTCGAACCCAAATCGGAGAAGTGCGTCTTCATAGAATACCCAAAGGAAACTGTTGGGTACACCTTCTATCACAGATCCGAAGGCAAGATATTCGTTGCTAAGATGGATCCTTTCTAGAGAAGGAGTTTCTCTCGAAAGAAGTGAGTGGGAGGAAAGTAGAGCTTGATAAGGTAATTGTACCTTCTCCCGAATTGGAAAGTAGTTCATCACAGAAATTAGTTCTAGTGATTCCTACACCAATTAGTGAGGAAGCTAATGATGATGATCATGAAACTTCAGAGCAACTTACTACAGAATCTCGTAGGTCTTCCAGAGTACGGTCCGCACCAGAGTGATACGGTAATCCTGTTCTGGAAGTCATGTTACTAGACCATGATAAACCTACGAACTATGAAGAAGCGATGATGAGCCCAGATTCCGCGAAATGGCTAGAGGCCATGAAATCTGAGATAGGATCCATGGATGCCATGCTATGGACCAGACCTATTGTATACTCTACCAATAGTGATCTAGGAGTAGATCACTGGGCATTGGTCAAAAATATCCTTAGTAGAATAAGGATATGTTTCTCGATTATGGAGGTGACAAGAGGTTCGTCGTAAAGGGTTACGTCGATACAAGTTTTGACACAGATCCAGATGACTGTAAGTCTCAATCTGGATACATATTGAAAGTGGGAGCAATTAGCTAGAGTAGCTCCGTACAGAGAATTGTAGACATAGAAAATTTTGCAAAATACATACGGCTCTGAATGTGATAGACCCGTTGACTAAACTTCTCTCACGAGCAAAACATGATCACACCTTAGTACTCTTTGGTTGTTAATCACATAACGATGTGAACTAGATTATTGACTCTAGTAAACCCTTTGGGTGTTTGTCACATGGCAATGTGAAATATGGGTGTTAATCATATACAGATATGAATATTGGTGTTAAATCACATGGCGATGTGAACTAGATTATTGACTCTAGTGCAAGTGGGAGACTGAAGGAAATATGCCCTAGAGGCAATAATAAAGTTATTATTTATTTCCTTATTTCATGATAAATGTTTATTATTTATGCTAGAATTGTATTAACCGGAAACATAATACATGTGTGAATACATAGACAAACATAGTGTCACTAGTATGCCTCTACTTGACTAGCTCGTTAATCAAAGATGGTTAAGTTTCCTAACCATAGACATGAGTTGTCATTTGATTAACGGGATCACATCATTAGGAGAATGATGTGATTGACTTGACCCATTCCGTTAGCTTAGCACTTGGTCGTTTAGTATGTTGCTATTGCTTTCTTCATGACTTATACATGTTCCTATAACTATGAGATTATGCAACTCCCGTTTACCGGAGGAACACTTTGTGTGCTACCAAACGTCAGAATGTAACTAGGTGATTATAAAGGTGCTCTACAGGTGTCTCCGAAGGTACTTCTTGGGTTGGCATATTTCGAGATTAGGATTTGTCACTCCGATTATCGGAGAGGTATCTCTGGGCCCACTTAGTAATACACATCACTGTAAGCCTTGCAAGCATTGTAACTAATGAGTTAGTTACAGGATGATGTATTACGGAACGAGTAAAGAGACTTGCCGGTAACGAGATTGAACTAGGTATTGAGATACCGATGATCGAATCTCGGACAAGTAACATACCGATGACAAAGGGAATAACGTATGTTGTTATGCGGTTTGACCAAAAAAGATCTTCGTAGAATATGTGGGAGCCAATATGAGCATCCAGGTTCCGCTATTGGTTATTGACTGGAGACGTGTCTCGGTCATGTCTACATAGTTCTCGAACCCGTAGGGTCCGCACGCTTAAGGAAGGAGGCCTGCGCCCCCCTCTGCTCCGAATTGGACAAGGGGTGCAGCCCCCTTGTCCTTCTCCCTCTCCTCATCTTTCCTTCTCTCCTACTCCAACAAGGAAAGGAGGAGTCCTACTCCCGGTGGGAGTAGGACCCCCCCCCCCTTGGCGCGCCCTCCTCCTTGGTCGGCCGCCTCCCCCCTTGCTCGTTTATATACGGGGCAAGGGGGCACCCCATAGACACAACAATTGATTCCTTGGATCTCTTAGCCGTGTGCGGTGCCCCTCTCCACCATAGTCCACCTCGATAATATCGTAGCGGTGCTTAGGTGAGGCCCTTCATCGGTAGAACATCATCATCATCACCACGCCGTCGTGCTGATGGAACTCTCCCTCAAAGCTCGACTGGATCGGAGTTCGAGGGACATCATCAAGCTAAACGTGTGCTGAACACGGAGGTGCCGTGCGTTCGGTACTTGATCGGTCAGATCGTGAAGACGTACAAATACATCAACCGCGTTGTGCTAACACTTCCGCTTTCGATCTACAAGGGTAAGTGGACAACACTCTCCCCTCTCGTTGCTATGCATCACCATGATCTTGCGTGTGCGTAGGAATTTTTTTGAAATTACTATGTTCTCCAACACCATTGTATGCTGGTCATGCCGCTAGGTGGGTCACATCCTATCCCAATGCGTTTCTAGGCGCGGCTCATCGTCTTCGTGCGCTCCCCCCATGCCTCCTTATAATGGATGGCGACGCCTTCCACTCTACCAAGCCATCCAAACTCCACTGCCTCCTCCGAAACTCTAGCCCTTTTATCCCCTGAGCCTCTCGCCCCCATGGAACCAGTGGTCCGTGGCCGTCCCACCTCCCTCGACGTCCACAACCCGCTGCTCCCAGACCAGAATGCCCTAGTCTGCCTTGTTAACATCTCCCCACCCATGTCTGGCTTCCTTCCCTGGCTCAAGCACCTCTTCTCGGAACGGCTCGGCATCTCCGATGTCTGGTTTGCCGGATGTGCTTCTGGCACCGTGTTCGTCGCCTTCCTTTGGGAGGCGGAACAAGTGGCCGCCATGAGGGCCAGCCCTTTGGAAACTGACACCCGCCGGGTAGATATCCTACCTCACAATGCCGGTGACAACTCCTTCACCTTCTCGTTCCACCACATAATAAACTTGTCCTTAGAAAAGATGCCGCTAGAGTTGTGGGATCGCAGGGGTGTTTCATCAAGCATTGCTGGCTTTGCTAACATGCTTGGCTTGAGCCATGCTTGCCTGCATGGGAATGATTTCTCATGCATCCTCGTCCTTGCCAAAGGAGAAGCACTGCAGCACATCCCGCACCACTTAGCTTTCCACTGCATCGACGGCGCCGACATCTACGCCGATGTCATCATCAATGAAGTCTGGGATGTGGCACACATGCTGGGCCTCCCCTCCTCCCCGCCCCTGCCACCCAACACCTACCATCCTGACAACGGCGACCTCGGTCCAAGCCGCGGGATCCGGCGTGGACATGCAAACCCACGCGTATTGCAGGCTATTAATGAGACCATGGCCGACCGCGCCTTCAGAGCCTTCCAACACCCACACTTACCCACTTTTGGTGATATCCTCTCCATGATCAAGCTCTCGGCTAAACCTAGAATCCGTAAGGTTGACACTTTCTCCATTCCCACAATCGAGGAAGTGGCCCATGAGGATGAGGGCTAGCTTTGTCTCAAATCTGTCTTGCTAGCCACTAAGGTCAGGCAGCCACATGTCGAGGCCGCCTTTGACGCAGCCACTATCAACTTCACTTTCTCTGTCAAGTTAAGCAACAGTCGCTCCACTTCTGGCATCGTGGTCGTCGGACCAGCCAGCAAGGATCACATCCATTTTCTATGCTTTGACCTCAACCTGGGGAAGATTGAGCATCACACATGCCGCTCCATCCTTTTCAAGCTCTGGCCTAAAACCCTTTCCGGAGATTTCTGTTCCCGCACCCTGCCCTTGCTGCCCTCGGTTGTGCAAATACCCAAATTCTTTGATCCCTGATGCTGGGCTGCTTCTCACGCTCTCGGGTGAGAATCAGTTTCCCAGGCTCGACAGGTCACTAGCCCAAATTAGAGCTCAAGCCCATCAAGTTATGATCTCCAGGCCAATCTGCACTAGGCCCATCCAGCCAGTGCCCGGCCCGTTTGTTGGCTTGCTGCCAGTGGGCTTTCTCTCACTTGTCGCCTGCACTGACATGAAGCACGGCGCCTGTGCTATCCTTCCACTCGAAGTCGCGACCAGGTTCTGCAACTGCTGAGCTCCATCCCTTCCTCCATCCACCGCCGACCAAGAAAATCAACCACCCACCCTCCAGCTTCTGGATCCACCGGCGGCGGCAACACACGTCGGCCCTGCGGTGCCGGGCACGGCCCAGAGGCCACCGCAGGCGGTCGCCACTCCAGAGGCCGAATCTGAGCCCCCCCGAGTGGCGGATCTGGCTCCGCGCGCCTCTGCCGCCTCTCCCCGCCGGAGCCCTCGCATCCAGCAGCTGTATGACGGGGCACACGTCGATCCGGTCGAGCGCGCCTCCAAGCGCAAGGCCGTTGTCACCCCGTGTAACGGTGAAGGCAGCCACCGTCGCTCGTCGGGACGGAAGATGAGGAGCAAGGCCCTGAAGGCAGCCTCCGTCATCAAGCTGTCACTGCAGGGCACCCCAAGGCCGCTCGCCAGGGGCAAGGCGAAGTTGCTGGCCCGCTGCTGCGACCTCAACTTCGAAGCGGTGGATGCTGACGCATCCGCCTCCCTCTCAGCTGAATTAGGTGGCGCCTTTGGTTCCTCCGAGTCTACCGAGTCTACGCATGACTAGTTCTAGCAGAATATCAATCAGTGATGTGCCTTGTGTCCCGGTGCTTGCTAGGGCCTACCCCAAGGGATGTTTATCTCTGCATATGTGTTGCATTGTACTTCGCCATATCTGTGTTTGGCCCTGTCGGGCCCTGTATCTGCATTGTGATGCATGCCACCACTGCATTAGTAGTTGTTGTTTCTCCAACTCTGTAAGATCTTTCGAGCAGATTATCTATCAATCAAGTCATATTTCCTTCTGGAGCCGCCTCCCCAAGCTAGCTGTGCCGACTGGTTCCCCTGTAGTTGTCTGTTCTTTTATTTATGCAGATTGCTAATTGGAACGTTAGGGGACTTGGTGACTCTGACAAATGCTCTTTGGTCAAAGATGCACTCTTTTCTAGCCGATTGAACATTATATGCCTGCAGGAGACTAAATTGCAGGTCGTGGACAACATGAAGGCAGCATCCTTCCTCCCTGCAAGCCACAAATCCTTCATCTACATGCCGGCTTGTGGCACAGCAGGAGGACTACTTGTAGCCTGGGATGACAATGTGCTTCATGGCTCAGAAATAGCAAAACACCGGTTCAGCATATCAATCAGCTTCCACTCCACAAGCAATAATGACAGTTTTGTTCTCTCCACAGTATATGCCCCGTGTGATGAGGAAGAGAGGGATGATTTCTTTTCGGTTATGACCCAAACAGCCGAACTGGTTACAGGACCATGGATCATCTTAGGTGATTTCAATATGTATAGGTTTGCACATGAGAAATCACAAGGAAGAAGGAACTGGACACTGATGGACAGGTTCAATTCATGGATTAGAGAGCATGCTCTTGATGACATTGGTATCGTTAACAGAAGCTTCACCTGGTCCAATAAGCGAGAGGAGCCAACTCTAATCAAGCTTGATCGAGTACTCGTAAATGCAGAATGGAACCTGGGTTTTCTCAACACAACAGCTGATGCTTTACCAGCCACGACCTCAGATCATGTGCTCATTGGTGTCAAGTTTTCGAAGGAAGCTGCCAAAAGTCCTTTTTCAGGTTTGAAAACCACCGGCTGCACATACCAGAGCTCAGAGACATTATTAGTCACAGCTGGGGGAAAGGAACCAGAACTTTTGCCTCTGTCTCAACCTTGCTCAATTTCAAGTTTAGAAGGTTGAGGGCTGCAATCAGAGCTTGGGAATGCACCAAACCACCAATGCAGAACATCCTAGCCAGCTGCAAGCATGTTGTCCAATACATAGACACAGTGGAGGAAAGAAGACACCTCTCGAGGATGGAGATTGCCCTCAGAAAGCATGCCAATTTGAAGGCTCAGCAGTTGATTCTATGGCAGATTAGCTTCTGGAGGAGAAGAGCAAAGATAATGGGTTGTACCTTAGGGGACGAGAACACCAGGTTTTTCCATGTGGTGGCCAATTGCCAACACCGCAAGAACAAAATCAAGCTCTTGGTTAAAGATGGCACAGACTTCTACAGGGATCAGGACAAGCTACGAATTGCAACTGATTTCTTCACTCAGATCTTTGGAGAAAACTCACTTTCAATGCCAGTCCTGGACCCCTCCCACCTTTATGAACCAGTTGACCTGTCTGCTTTGGAGGTGCCTTTCACCTGGTCCAAAATTACAACAGCAATCAGAAATGTACCAAACAACAGGAGCCCGGGGCCAGATGGATTCACAAGTGAGTTCTACAAAAGCTTCCTTGGGCTGTTGAAAGAGGATTTGTTGAGGTTCTTCCAGGAGTTTTACGAGCATGGCAGCGAGCTGCTCGGCATCAACACCGCAAACATTGTGCTGCTTCCCAAAAAGACGATCCAACGGATATTATGGACTTCAGGCCAATCTCTCTAGTCCACAGTATACCGAAGCTTGCCACCAAGGTGATGACCGTGCGCTTGCAGCGACTGATCCAGAGCCTCATCCACCCTCTCCAGTCCGGCTTTCTCCGAGGGCGTTGCATCATTGAAAACTTTGCGCTGGCAGCCGAGCTAGTACAACAAGCCAGGAAGAGGAAAGTACCAATGATCATACTTAAGCTTGATTTCCAAAAAGCTTTTGATAGTGTTAGCTGGGAGGCCCTAAAACAAATCCTCGCGGCAAGAGGTTTTGGGGACAGATGGATCAGGTGGGTGGATGCTATTCTGACAACTAGCTCCTCCAGAATTATTGTCAATGGCAACCTGGGCGAACGGATTCTATCCAAATGTGGACTACAGCAGGGAGATGCCTTGTCCCCATACCTTTTCATACTGGTCGCAGATATTCTCCAACAGCTTTGTAAAATGGAGCACCAGGAGGGGAACCTTGTGCACCCCTTGGGAGCAGACGGGCCTTTCCCAATCCTGCAGTACGCGGATGACACGCTGATCTTGTTAAGAGGAGACGCCCAACAAGCGACTGTTATCAAGCGGATTTTGGAAGATTTCAGCAACTTCACTGGTCTAAAGATAAATTATCACAAAAGTACCTTTGTTCCCATTGGTTTAGACCAGCAAACTTCCCAGGGTATCGCTAATGTGCTGACCTGCCAGATTGCAGCCTTCCCTTGCACCTACATGGGGTTACCACTCTCTCTTAACAAGATACAACATGGTTTGTTGATACCTGTGATTCAGAAGGTGGACAAGCGCTTGTCTGGTTGGCTAGCAACCTTCCTGTCCTGGGGAGGGCGTCTCACCTTGATTAATGTTGTTCTGGCAGCGATCCCTAGCTACTACATGGGCTGCTTCTTATGGCCAAGTCAGTCTTTGGAGAGAGTTGATCAAATTTTGAGGGTTTCCTTTGGCAAGGAAAAAATAAGGCCAATGGGGGCCAGTGCCTGGTAGCTTGGGATGTGGTCACGCTGCCAAAAGAGAATGGAGGGCTGGGGGTGCGAAACCTCACAGCACACAACAAAGCCTTGATATGCAAGTTTATGGCAAAAGTACTACAGCACAAAGAAATATCGTGTTACAGTTGGTTTGCACAGACATAATGTGAGAAGGATTTGTCCTGAAACCCTCACAATCGAGACACTGCTATTTGGAAAGCTTTTCGAACCACCATGCAGCTGGTTATGGAAGCCTCCAAATGCAACCTTGGGAGCGTCCAAAGCATTGCATTCTGGTATGATCACTGGCTAGACTGTGGTCGGCTTATGACTGTTTTCCCGACGCTTTTTACTTTCTCTGTCGCCAAGTTTTGCATGGTTGCTTCACAGTACAGAGATGGTCAAGGGATCCTCCAGCTTCATCCAAATTTATCCTTCACGGCCACACAAGAGTTGGAAGCCCTTGATGACATATTGAGTAATGTGCAGCCCCAAGCTAATGCAGCTGACACCATAATGCCTCTGCTTTCTGACAAGAGTTTGAGCACTGCCTATTTCTACAAGCTACTAGTTTTTCGAGGTAAGCTGTACACACCAGCCAGCCTCATCTGGGACAGAGTCATACCACACAAATATCATATCTTCCTGTGGCTTGCTCTCCGTGATAGACATAACACCAAAGATAATATGGTAAGGAAGCATTGGGATAAAATTGTCTCGCACAACAGCTGCGATCTTTGCCCAGCAGCGGAGACAATGAGCCATATTTTGCTGAGATGCAAACTTGCACAACCGTTATGGTCAAAGTTAGGCTTGCAAGAGTTGGCCACATCCACTACAGAATTTGAATCCTTTTTATGTTCGGACCAACCAAGGGCAATGCATGGCAAGTTGTGGCATATCCTTTTCTCAGCGTGTGCAGTCACCCTTTGGGACGCCAGGAACGCTCTAGTCTTTGAGGGATCCTTTTGGCAGGAGCGACAAGTATACACTCGACTCACCGAGCTGATCCAGTTATGGAGCCTGCGTGCCCCACAGCTTTTTAGGCAGAATATGTTGGTCTGGGCAAACGGTTTTACTCCCAGTTAATTCCTTTTTCCTCTACCCTGAATTCTGTACCCGAAAAGGTTTGGTGACGGCCTGCTGTACTCTGTTGTGCGGCGTTAACATCACCTTCATGTAAATGACTTTGGTCATCCGGGTTTTTTTCAGCCCGTTTTGAATGCATAAGGTAGAAAATGCTCTACCTTTTAAGTTAAAAAAAAGATAAAACGAATGACAATGATAAGGAGAAGATTGAGCGCCTAACTAAAGAACTAAACACTCTTAAGTTATCTCATGAAACTATCTTGGAAGATCATCGAGAACTTTTAAAGACTCATGAGAAGTTACGCTTTGAAAAGCTCAACCTTGAGCAAGAGCATGAGTTTTTAAAGGCAATCAATGATGATATTCGCAAGAAAAGTTCTTCTTACATTGCCAAGCATTTACTCTTACCTACTTACATGCCACAAGTCAAGTCTAGTAACAAGAATAAGAAAGATTCTTCTTCTAGTAGTAACAATAATCATGTTAAATCCAATGTTGTTGCTTCTAGTAGTTCTCTTGATTCCACTAATGATTCTCTTAGCCAAGTTACACTTGAGCAATAAAATAGCTTATTGAAGGGAATTATAGAGAAAGGTGTTTACAAGAGCCTTGCCGGAAGTAAGCAATTCGAGGAAATTGTACGCAAGCAAGGAAGGCACCGCAAGAATCAAGGTGTTGGTTTTGAACGAAAGTTCAATACCAATGGAGTTGAGTGGGAAGAAGATCAATACCCCAAGAGGAAGCTTGTTCCTCAACAAGAGAAGTACGATCCTACCTCTTTCAAAGGGACATAATCTCAAGATGATCTTCCACCACAAGACCTACAAGCAAAAAGGCAAGGACACACTTCAACAGGAGATTGATGCATTTGAAGAAGCTCCCAAGGCCTTGGTCGAGTGGGTCCCCAAGACTACATCAAGTTCTACTTCATCAAGTACAACTACAACTCCAAGGATTCCCATCAAGATGATGTGGATCCCAAAGAAGAAGAACTAAAGAGTTGTTGAGGGTGACTCCGCCAACATACTTCACTCATATCATTTTGGCAAGGACAAGTGCAATCAACTTCCACATCTTGCACTAGTTCAAGGAGTCACAAACCCTCTTGTTGGTACGACAAGGGACAAGGTAACCTAATGCTTTCATGGACATCATCTTGTGTGTGCATCACTCTATGTCTATGGATATCCTTGTTTGTTCCTTGTGGGACTAACCCGTGTAGGTATTGAAAGTGCAAATCACTCCAATGGATTGCTCCAAATGATCTACATCAACATTGAGCATCCACATCTTCAACATCTACATGAATTCATTCTCGAAAAAACCAAGGTTAGTTCATCCCTCTTAGGGGGGATCTCACATCTAGGGGGAGCTTTACTCTAAGAATTGAGCTAAAGCAACTCTAATGGTGTGAACACAACAATGCTTTATGTAAAAGTGGTAACCCCACTTGTGCTTAAATGATGAGTACGACCTATGATCAAATGTTCTCATTTGACTCCTAAGTCAATATACTCATATATAGATGACCTAGTCATCGCCAATTATTTGATAGATGCTAGAATTGGTTGTGCATGCTTTGCCACATATTTCATTTGCCATTTTATTGTGTGAGCATGTTGGTTGCATATTTTACTCATTCGAGGACATCCACTTGTTGTTTTGATTGTTTGGTTTCTTTTCTTTTGCCAAGTGGATGGACAAGAATGCCTAAGAACCCTCTCTAGCTACCTATGCTTTTCTTGTCTCAAACTCTATTCATGCTACATCACAAAGTTTGATCAAGTCAGATTCTAACCACTCTGTGTGAGGAGCACTTGGACTTCCCGATTCGCCATAGACTTAAACTTCCAAAACCTCTTTGTGCATTTCAGTCTGATCGATTCACCCTTTTCGGTCATACCGAGATCACTAAGTTGATCTAGGTTTTCATTCTCGGTGCAACCGATTAGAACCTTTCAGTCACACCGAGTTGCAGTAACTGCTTGCAGTTTTGCATCTCGGTGCCACCGAGTTGTTCCACTCGGTCACACCGACAGGGTCAAGCTATATATACCGATGGGTCAAATTTTGGAATTTTTTCTGAAACTCTTCGCCCGCGCATAACCTGCTCTTCCTCTTCGGGTCTCTGGATCGTCCTCTCGTTGCCAGCGACCTCCCGCCGCTGGTCTCCGCCGTCGTCAATGGCATTCTGCCCCGCCGTTGCTGCCATAGCAAGTTCACTGCCGAGTTAGGGTATGAACTTGACACTTTGTGCTATTCTTTAACTCCGATTCCTAGCACATTGCTTTGCCATGGTTCTTCCCACGTATGAAATACTCCTGTCCAGCGAAAGCATTTCGTAGATTAGATTTGATTTGAAAATTTAGGGTTAGGTTTCCGCCGAACTCATCTCGGACCGACCGAGTTGTAGAAATCGGTCTCACCGATTTGGCTTAAGCCATTGCACATGCGATTTTCGGTCTGACCGAGAATTGCAAATAGGTGTGACCGAGATCGATTCTCTATGAAACCCTAGCAGTCTCGGTGCCACCGAACTGTGAATCGGTCTGACCGAGTTCACTAGTTTAGGTTCCAAAAGCTGCTTCGGTATCACCGAGTTTACAAATCGGTAGCTCCGAAATGCTTTTGTTGGAAAACTAAAACTAATTTTTTAACTAATTGTTTTGCAAAACCTCTACACTTTGTGATGCTCATCCATTCTACCTCATCTATATCTATTCACAGGGTCTGTTGTCAGTGAGTTTGCCTGAAGATGTCTGATCAAAGTGATAGTCAGAACAAGTCAGAGGAACAAGCTCAGTTGAGTGAGGGCACTAGTCCCTCAAGAAGCTATGATGAGGGTAGCAGGAGTACACCCAGCAACTTGCCAAAGGCAGCTACCAGGACAAGGAAGAAGAAAACCTCAGATTCTAAGGATGAGGACTACATCGCTGTTGAGGATGAGGCCACCTCAAAGAAGAAAGTGATGAAGAAGGAATATGGCAGTGCTGCTACCACAAAGCCAGGCATGAACAGAAAGGCACCTGCCAGGAGAGTGCCTACATCCAAACCTAGGAAGGTTGCCAGAGGTGAAACTATGAAGTTCACCATTGAATGTGAAGAAGAAGCAGCTGGTGAAGATAAGAAGAAGAAGAGGGTAAGAACAACTACTGCCAAAGTTCTTGGCAAGCCCTCTATGAGGAGAGATTCTGATGAAAAAGAAGAAGAGGAAGAGGATGCTGCACCAGCACCCTAAGCTCAGAAGCTCATGGGAGATGCAACCAAATCAGGGGCTGCTCCATCTAAGCCCAAATCTGCTCCCAAGGCTGCTGCTCCAGCACCAAAGCCTAAACCCAAGAGGAACACCAGAAGTATACCTGCTGCAGAGAAGAACAAGGCCCCAGTGCCTGAAGCTGCTGAAGAAGAAGATGATTCACTTGTTTTGAGGAAGTTGAAGCCCAAGATTCCTGACCATAATGATGCTCATCCAGTAGCTGAAGACATGCACATCAGAAAGGATGCTGGACTGAGATTGTCGAGACAGTCAGATCCATATGCTGTGAGGAGAAGAACAACAATTGACTACAGATTTCACACAAAGGAGCAACAAGATTTTTATGAGACAATTTTGCTTGACAAGAAGCCCATTGTGTGTGACATGAGATGGATCAACTTGGAGTATGTAGGACCTTGAGAAGAGGTGTCTAGAGGGGGGATTAGACACTAAGTACCAAAGTTACAGTTTTTAAGTTTCCCTAAGTTTAAATGGAGTTTAGGCACAAGTTTAACATTCACAATACATATCAAGCAAGCATGCAAAGAGTATATGAGCAGCGGAAAGTAAAGCATGCAACTTGCAAGAATGTAAAGGGAAGGGTTTGGAGGATTCAAACGCAATTGGAGACACGGATGTTTTTGGTGTGGTTCCGATAGGTGGTGCTATCGTACATCCACGTTGATGGAGACTTCAACCCATGAAGGGTAACGGCTGCAAGAGTCCATGGAGGGCTCCACCCACGAAGGGTCCACGAAGAAGCAACCTTGTCTATCCCACCATGGCCATCGCCCACGAAGGACTTGCCTCACTAGCGGTAGATCTTCACGAAGTAGGCGATCTCCTCGCCCTTACAAACTCCTTGGTTCAAATCCACAATCTTGTCGGAGGCTCCCAAGTGACACCTAGCCAATCTAGGAGACACCACTCTCCAAGAAGTAACAAATGGTGCATTGATGATGAACTCCTTGCTCTTGTGCTTCAAATGATAGTCTCCCCAAGACTCAACCCTCTCTCATAGGTTTTGGATCTGGTGGAAAGAAGATTTGAGTGGAAAGCAACTTGGGGAAGGCTAGAGATCAAGATTCATATGGTGAATGGAATATCTTGGTCTCAACACATGAGTAGGTAGTTCTCTCTCAGAAAATGTATGCTGGAAGTATAGGTTCAGTCTGATGGCTCTCTCCATGAATGAAGAGGAGGTGGAGGGGTATATATAGCCTCCACACAAAATCTAACCGTTACACACAATCTACCAAACTCGGTGGGACCGAATCGTTAAACTCGGTCAAACCGATTTAGCAAATAATGTGACCGTTAGGGTTTTCGGTGGGACCAAAATGCAACTCGGTAGGACCGATATGGTTAGGGTTAGGGCATAACGTAATCTCGGTAAGACCGATTACACAAACTCGGTGAGACCGATTTTGGTAATAAGCTTTCCAGAGAGTTGGTCAAGCGAACTCGGTGGGACCGATTACTCAAACTCGGTGAGACCGATTTTGGTAATAAGTCATCCAGGGAGTTTGCATTGTAATCTCGGTAGTACCAATTTCTCAAACTCGGTGAGACCGATTTGATAATGGACATACACAGAGAGGTTACAATCCCATCTCGGTGAGACCGAGATCCCCATCGGTAAGACCGATTTACTTAGGGTTTTTGGCAGTGGCTATGACTTTTGGAGTCGGTGGCGCCGGATAGGAAGAATCGGTGTGACCGATTTTGGCTTTGGGTTTAGGTCATTGGTGGAAGTGGGAAAGTAGCTGAGGGTTTGGGAGCATATCAATAAGCACATGAAGCAAGAGGCTCATTAAGCAACACCTCATCCCTCCTTGATAGTATTGGCTTTTCCTATAGACTCAATGTGATCTTGGACCACTAAAATGTAAAATGAAGAGTCTTGAGCTTGAAGCTTGAGCCAATCCTTTGTCCTTAGCATCTTGAAGGAGTTCCCATGTCCTTTAGTCCATGCCACTCCATTGTTGAACTTATCTGAAATATACTAGATAAAAGTGTTAGTCCAACAAGAGATATGTTGACATTAATTACCAAAACCACCTAGGGAGCACTTGTGCTTTCAGAGTACATCAAGAAAAATGAAGGTCACTATCCAGGAGTATATGACAGCTTCAAAGCATGTGGAGTTGATGAATTTGTTGCCCAGAAGCTCACCAAGTGGAATGATGAGCTCATCATGCAGTTTTACTCCACAGCTCACTTCTACCCAGATGGGAATATCATCTGGATATCTGAAGGTACTAGGTACCAATCCACTGTTGAAGAATGGGCTCAGTTGATCAATGCTACAAAAGAAAATGAAGATGACTTGGATGTTTATGATGAGAAGAAGAAATACCACAACACTATGGCACACATGTATAGAGAGATCCCAGATAAAGCTTTGGAAACTCACAAGCTTGGATCTGTACACTTCCTGTTGTCTGGTCTTCCTACAATCAACTGGATCCTTAGGCACACATTGCTACCCAAGTCTGGAGATCACAAGATGATCAGAGGACATGCTATCAACTTGCTGCATTTGTTTGATGTGCCTCAAAAATTCAAAGTCATGAGTCTAATTGTGGAAACAATCAAGAGAACGACAGCTGATCAGAAGAGAAGTTGTGGGTATGCTCCACACATTCAGGAGCTCATCAACTCAAAGATGGGCACATGCACATATCTATTGGATAAGGAGCATCTACCCTTATATCCTGATTTTCAAGATAACACAGTTGAGATGAATGAGGAGGAACCATCATCTGTGCAAGCACATGAGAAGAGAGAGAAGGCAAGGGTAGAGAAAGCTACAAAGATGCCAACTGAGAAGAGGCATCTCAAGTGTTCCTAAAGAGCAAGCAAGATCAGCTTGGCTATCTGATTGCCTCCACCTTGAGGATTGAGAAGGGCTTGGCCACCCTGACTCAAAACCAGGAGAGTTTGGAGAGGGTCATTGAGCAGAAATTCTATGCTCTTGATGTCAAGGTAACTGAGATCCAAACTGTAGTTGAGCAACTTTAGGAGGATGTGGAGGAGAAGAAGGGCAAGTCTACTACAGATGCTTTTGCTAGAGTGCCCAGAGGACAGAGATCTGCTGCAGTGCCTGTTCCAGACATGAGAGCTACTTCATCTGCACCAGCAGCTACAGCTTCAGTGGCACCAGCTCTAGCAGCCACTCCACCAGCTCCAGCTACGTCAACACATGCTTTCGTCCTTGGAGTCATCTCTACACCACCTCATGAAGACCAAGCCTGAGAGTCGTTTAGCACTATGCATTTTTGAACTTTTTGGTAACTTGTTGCCAAAGGGGGAGAAAAATGTATAGATCGTGGGCTTCGAGAGAGAGTGTTGCTTTTTATCTCTCTTGTTTTTGGTGGTCGAACTTCTTTATTGTGTGCTTGCTTGATACACTATGTCCTTTGTGAGATACTTGGATGATCATGTGTTTGATCATATGCTACCTTAATGCTTGTTGGATGATATTATCTCTTATATCCTTATATGATCATTCACTTTGCTTGGTGATGAGTGCATGTGTTCAATTATTATCATTTTGAGCGCTGCACCAACATGTATGTGACATGGAAGAGTAACCCATGATCTTAACACCTTGTGCATTTGTGGTCCAAAGCAAATTTAAATAATGCACAAATTTAGGGGCAACTCTTGCTTATCACATGCTTCTCAAAGCGATGATGTTTTTCAATCTTATTATCATTTGTCGAAGCTTTGATCTATATGTTGTCATCAATTACCAAAAAGGGGGAGATTGAAAGTGCAACTATCCCTGGGTGGTTTTGATAATTCCTAACAACATATAGCTCACTGAGCTAATTCTATTTCAAGATAAATATTTCAGGAAAGCTCAATTATTGGTATGGCATGGATGAGAAACATGGACCCCTCAAAATGCTAAGGATAAAAGGATTCGCTCAAGCTCAAAGCACAAGACTCTACATTTTCCATTTTAGTGATGCAAGATCACACTGAGTCCATAGGAAAAGCTAATACTATCAAGAGGGGATGAGGTGTTGCTTAATGAGTTTATTTCTCAAAGTGCTTAGTGATATGCTCCAAAAACCCTCAAGTACTTTCTCACATCCACATATGTCCCAAAACAAAAGTCAAACTCGGCCCCACCAAAACTTTCTATCCGGCGCCACCGAGTTCAGTTGACATAGCCACTGCCAGAAACCGTAGTCTTTTCGGTCTCACCGATGGGGATCTCGGTCTCACCGAGATGGGATTTTAATCTCTCTGTTTCCCTTCGTAACATTTCGGTCAAACCGAGATGAGCGATCGGTCCCACCGAGATTGCAATGCAAACTCACCGTTTCCCTTTCGTAATGTTTCGGTCCAACCGAGATGAGCGAATCGGTCTTACCGAGTTTGCCTGACCAACTCTCTGTGTGTCTATTACCAAAATTGGTCCCACCGAGTTTGTGTATTTGGTCTCACCGAGATTACATTATGCCCTAACCCTAATGACATCAGTCCCACCGAGTTGACATGTCGGTCCCATCGAAATTCCTAACAGTCACATTATTTACTAAATCGGTCTAACCGAGTTTCACGATTCGGTCCCATCGAGTTTGGTAAGTTGTGTGTAATGGTTAGATTTTGTGTGGAGGCTATATATACCCCTCCCCCACTCTTCATTCTTGGAGAGAGCCATCAGAACATGCCTACACTTCCAACATACATTTTCTGAGAGAGAACCACCTACACTTGTGTTGAGGTCAAGATATTCCATTCCTACCACATAAATCTTGATCTCTAGCCTTCCCCATGTTGCTTTCCACTCAAATCTTCTTTCCACCAAATCCTAATCCTGTGAGAGAGAGTTGAGTGTTGGGGAGACTATCATTTGAAGCACAAGAGCAAGGAGTTCATCATCAACACACCATTTGTTACTTCTTGGAGAGTGGTGTATCCTAGATTGGCTAGGTGTCACTTGGGAGCCTCCGACAAGATTGTGGAGTTGAACCAAGGAGTTTGTAAGGGCAAGGAGATCGCCTACTTCGTGAAGATTTACCCTAGTGAGGCAAGTCCTTCGTGGGCGACGGACATGGTGGGATAGACAAGGTTGCTTCTTCATGGACCCTTCGTGGGTGGAGCCCTCCGTGGACTCGCGCAACTGTTACCCTTCGTGGGTTGAAGTCTCCATCAACGTGGATGTATGATAGCACCACCTATCGGAACCACGGATAAAAAATCTCTGTGTCAACATTGCGTTTGCCTCCTCAAACTCCTCCCTTTACCTTGATATGCAATTGTTTTACATTCCGCTGCTATACTCTTAGAATTGCATGTGTAGGTTGATTGCTTGACTTCTGCTATGCTAAAATCTTCCAAGAACTAAAATTGGGAAAAGGCTAGATTTTTATTTGGTCAAGTAGTCTAATCACCCCCCCCCTCTAGACATACTTTCGATCCTACAATTTTAGAGAATTAAACAAAACTACTAGGAAATATCATTACCATCTATCTTTTATTGATCAAATGCTAGAAAGACTATCTAAACATACCCACTTTTACTTTCTAGATGGTTATTCTGGTTTTTCTCAAATACCTGTGTCATAAGAGGATCAAGAAAAAACTACTTTTACTTGCCCTTTCGATACCTTTGCTTATAACCGTATGCCTTTTGGTTTATGCAATACAGCTGTTACCTTTTAAAGATGTATGACTGCTATATTCTCTGATTTTTGTGAAAAGATTGTTGAGGTTTTCACGGATGGTTACTCCATTTATGGAACTTATTTTGATGATTGCTTAAGAAACCTTGATCAAGTTTTGCAGAGATGTGAAGAAACTAATCTTGTCTTGAATTGGGAGAAGTGCCACTTTATGATTAATGAAGGTATTGTATTGGGGCATAAAATTTCTAAAAGAGGTATTGAAGTTGATAAAGCTAAAGTAGATGTTATTGAAAAGATGTCGTGTCCTAACGATATCAAAGGTATAAGAAGTTTCCTTGGTCATGTTGGTTTCTATAGGAGGTTTATTAAAGACTTCTCTAAAATTTCTAGGCCTCGTACTAATCTCTTGCAAAAAGATGTTCCATTTGTTTTTGATGATGGTTGTGTAGAAGCATTTGAAATCCTTAAGAAAGCTTTGATTTCTGCACCTATTGTTCAACCACCTGGTTGGAACCTACCCTTTGAAATTATGCGTGATGCTAGTGATTATGTTGTAGGTGTTGTTCTAGGACAAAGAGTTGATGAGAAATAAAATGTTATCCATTATGATAGTAAAACTTTAGACAATGCTCAAAGAAATTATGCTACTTCTAAAAAAGAATTTCTAGCAATTGTCTTTGGTTTTGATAACTTCAGATCTTATATTGTTGATTCCAAAGTAACTGTTCACACTGATCATGCTGCTATTAAATACCTTATGGAAAAGAAAGATGCTAAACCTAGACTTATTAGATGGGTTCTCTTGCTGCAACAGTTTGATTTACATATTATTGATAGAAAGGGAGTTGAGAACCCCATAGCAGACATCTTGTCTAGGTTAGAAAATGTTCTTGATGACCCACTACCTATTGATGATAGTTTTCCTGATGAACAATTAGCTGTCATAAATGCTTCTCATAGTGCTCCATGGTTTGCTGATTATGCCAATTACATTGTCGCTAAATTTATACCATCTAGTTTCACATACCAGCAAAAGAAAAAGGTTTTCTATGATTTAAGACATTACTTTTAGGATGACCCACACCTTCATAAAGAAGGAGTAGATGGTTTTATTATACATTGTGTACCTGAGCATGAACAGGAACAAATCCTATGCAAGCGTCACTCCAAAGCTTATGGAGGACACCATGCTGGAGATAGAAATGCACACAAGGTATTGCAATCTGGTTTTTATTGGCCTACTCTCTTCAAAGATGCTTGTAAGTATGTCTTGTATTGCGATGAATGCCAGAGAATTGGTAATATTAGTAGACGTCAGGAAATGCATATGAATTATTCACTTGTTATTGAACCATTTGATGTTTGGGAATTTGAGTATATGGGACCTTTTCCTTCCTCTAATGGGTATACACATATTTTGGTTGTTGTTGATTATGTTACTAAGTGGGTAGAAGCTATTCCAACTAGTAGTGCTGACCATAACACTTCCATTAAAATGCTTAAAGAAGTTATTTTCCTGACGTTTGGGGTCCCTAGATATTTAATGACTAATGGTGGTTCACACTTTATTCATGGTGCTTTCCGTAAATTGCTTTCTCAATATGATGTCAACCATAGAATTGCATCTCCTTATCATCCTCAGTCTAGTGGTCAAGTAGAATTGAGTAATCGAGAAATAAAGTTGATTTTGCAAAAGACTGTTAATAGATCTAGAAAGAATTGGTCTAAGAAACTTGATGATGCATTATGGGCTTATAGAACTGCTTATAAAAATCCTATAGGTATGTCTCCATATAAAATGGTTTATGGAAAAGCATGTCACTTACCTCTTGAATTAGAACATAAAGTTTATTGGGCAATTAAAGAGCTCAACTATGATTTCAAACTTGCCGGTGAGAAGAGGTTATTGACATTATCTCACTTGATGAATGGAGAACCCAAGCCTATGAGAATGCCAAGTTGTTTAAAGAAAAGGTTAAAAGATGGCATGACAAAAGGATACAAAAGTGTGAATTTAATATAGATGACCTTGTCTTGCTATAAAACTCTCGTTTAAGATTTTTTGCATGAAAGCTTCGCTCTGAATGGGAATCCTTATATTATCGAGGAGGTTTACCATTTCGGTTCCATCAAAATTAACAAGCCCGAAGGCTTGGGACCAATATTTCGGTGCGAAAGGTGGTAAACGGTCAAAGAATCAAACATTATATCTCAGGTACTCCCATAAATGTTGAGACCAATATTATTAATACCATAACACCGGAGGAGTACATAAGGGAGACCTACCAGAATGTTTCTGTAACATCCCAAATTTCCAATTTGGAATGTTATACATTAGATCATCATTGCATATCATATTTTTCATGCATTTTGGTTCATCCTAGAAATTCTAAGCAACTCAAGGACCCACGGAGAGAGTTGGGGATTTTGTTATTTTCATATTTGAGTTTTCTCAAATTTCAAAAAGAGGATCCTTTGATTTTAATTATTTTTCTCTTCAAAAATATTTCATATTAAAAAATATGAGAGGAGATAATATGACTTCTCCAAAATAAATGAAATATTCGAGGAAAAATATTAAAATCAAATAAATAGTTTTATTTGGTTTTTCTTGCAATTTTATTTGAATTAGAAAAATTGCACGTTTTCAAAATTGCATTTTTAGGCCAAAAAGATGTTCATCTTGTTCTAAATATTCTATTTAGATGGTGAAAATTTGTTTTGGTATTTTTAGTTTTTTATTTTATTTTCTAGGATTGTTTTGTTTGGCGAAATCTATTTTGAAAACAAGATTCCGCCCGACCGGGCCGAAGCCCAGCCGAGCCGACTGGCCCAAGCCAATGCCACCACCGACATCGTCGGGCGAGTCCGAGCCGGACACGCCTCGCCCAAGCCGCCTCTCCTTTCCCCCAATATAAGCCAAGCTCGGGGCCCCCTCGGGACCCCAAGCCGCCGCCGCCGCCTGCCGAGCGCCCCGCCGCCTCGCAAGACGCCGCCACCGCCGCCGCCGCAGCAGAGCCCCGCCGGAGCCGCCCCGCCTTGCCGGAGGTATACGCCGCCGCCGCCGTTGTTCGGTTTATTTTTAAAATCGTGTGGTTTTTTAGAAACCCTAGGTTTATTTTTAGATCGGTTTTATTTTTTCCCGGTTTAGTTAAATAGCGGACGTTCGTCTATATGTTCGTTTTAACGAACGGTGTTCACTCGTTAGTCGCAGACAGCGAACGTTCATTCGTTAGTTTGTTCGTCAATTTTTCTTTTTCCAGGGTTTTTCCGCGATGATTTCCGATTGCGATTTCTGCCCTGATTTTCATTTTAGTTTATCTTTTTGCTCGTTTATCGAAATCAGGCGATTCAAGAGTCCAGATCTTTGTATCAAAGCCCTCTTTCGGTTTAACCAACTTCAACAAGATTTTGGTACTGTAAAATTTTACTTTAGTCCAGATTAGTAAACGGATCTTGTTTCTTTCGCAGTTTGAGTTTCGTTGCTTCGTTTGATTTGATTCTTTTTGCAAACCGGAGTTCTTAAGTTGAACTTTCTGGTTAGATCTCTTATTTGAGTTTTACCCGTGCTTCTAGTTGAGTGCTTATGTATGTATCTGTTTGTTTGCGATAGAGTACCCGGAGTGCAAAGCGTGCTACTACGAGTCTCTAGGTTTCACGAATCATCAGCAAGGCAAGTAACAGTTTGATCATACCTCTTTACTACCCAGTTTTTATTGCATTAGATCGACCCTCAAACATTGCATGGTTAGGAATCGTTTAACATGTTGGTGCTGGGAAGTAGATGATGAGGTAGAACCTACTGCCCTATTTATTATCAAACCTTTGGGAGTTACTTCTACGTTATGCTTATATTGCTATGCTATGCTCGTAGACGTGGTTTGGTCTGAGTGAATTCCATGACAGATGTGAGTATTGATAATTAATGGTTAACTTAAGGTGGCTACTTTAATACACATCTGGGTGGATTGCTTGAGGCACCCTGGAGTACCCAGTGGTTGTTAGGGCACCTGGAGAATCCAGTGTTGTCCAAGGATATGCCGGAGTACCCGTGTGATCTTCCTACGGTCTGCCACCCAGGCTCAAAGGGATCATAAGATTATTCATACTAGAAACTTCCATGTGCAGCCACAAGCTATTATGGGCTCTAGCATAGTTGAGTATGTTGCATGACCTCTTTCAGTGGTGGGCTAGCAGATGTAGGGGAAAGTAGGTGTAACTGTCCACCCAGAGTAAAGAGTTATTGTTTTAGAAAGACTGTGTCTCGTTTCTCCGGCCATGGATGTATTCGAGTCTTGTGGGGAAAAGTGCGCAAACCTCTGCAGAGTGTACAAACTAATCATGGTTAGTCGTGTCCCCGGTTATGGATGTTTTGAGTATCTAGTTCTTGGATTATCATGTTGATCTCGTCACTCTAAATTTAATTTGTTGGGTTAATGATGATGATTAATTAGGATTGAGTTGGCAGAACCTTCTCAATGTTTAACAACCACCATGATAGTTAAATAAACTGTATTCCTTTGTTGTAGGGAAAAATTGGCTTTATGCAAAACTGTAACCACAGAGCTTTCCACCAGCCATATATACATGTAGTGATAGCATTCATTCTGTTCATTACCCTATGTGTTACATTGCTAGCATATTCCATGTGCTAACCCGTTTCGGGCTACAACGTTTCATGTTGCAGACATTTCAGACGACGAGTAAGGTGCCATAGGTCATTGTATTTCACTCAGCTATGTCGTTGGAGTTGATGGACTCACTTTATCTTCCAAGCCTTCCGCTGTTATCGATTTTAGATGGCCTTAAGCCGCATTATTGTAATAAGTTCTCTTTTGAGACATTCGATGTAATAAGTGTGTGATTGCTACTCTGTTATAAATCCTCGAGTACTGTGCGTGTCAGCATTACCAATCCAGGGATGGCACTGATGCACAGAGATCAGACTGTTTGAGGTCTGGTCGCTACAAGATGGTATCAGAGCACATGCTGACTGTAGGACACGACCACTAAGCTAAAGCCCTAGATCACTACTGTCTTCTCATTTCTGACTCCTCTCCTTTTCTACTCTATAGGATGGCACATGCAAGGAACAAGTTCACACAACCGGATGAAGATACACCTTTTGGATGACACTTGAAGGAAGTTACTAAATACCTGAACATCAGAATACCAAGCTTCATCGGGACCTACATCACCACTTTAGCCGAAGAGGAGCGTTGGATGATTCGAGTTCAAGTTCCAGGAACACTACTAGGAAAATGCCTATAGATAGAAGTTTACCAGTAGCGTTTGTTTGCAACCCAACGCTACTAGTAGTTAGTAGTAGCGCTGTCTACAAACAGCGCTATTGGTATAAGTTAGCAGCAGCGCTTGTTTCCTGGGCCCACGCTACTACTAAGTGTAACACACCACACCCCCTGGTCAAAAAATAGCAGCAGCGCATGTCCTCCAACCTGCGCTACTGCTAGTATAGTATCTATAGCGCCTGTTTTACTAAGTGCGCTACTGCTAATTTTTCTATGTATAACATTTTACCAGTAGCGTGTGTTTCTGGCCAGTGCTATAAGTAGTGTAACCCTAGCTGTAGATATTTTGCAAGCTGCCATAGCAGTAGCGCGTATGGGTGACCCACGCTACTGCTATGCCCGCCAGCCACCTACCACCTTTCCCCTTCTTCCTCCCCTCTCTTCTTCCCCCCTTCCTTTCTCCCCCTTTCCTTGCACCTTTCTTGTTCCTTTCAATGCTCCCCCACCACCACCCCTCCATTAGAGCCCTCCCTCCCCCTCTTCTTTGCCCCTCCACCACCCCTCAATTAGAGCCCCCCTCCCTCCCCCTCTTCTTTGCCCCTCCACCACCCCTCCATTAGAGCCCCCTCCATCCCCCTCTTCTTTACCCTCCACCATCTCCCTTTTCTTTGTGCCCTCCACCACCACCCCCTCCATTAATGCCCTCCCCCCTCTTCTTTTCCCTCCTCCCACTTCCATCAATGCCTTCCCCCTTCTCTCCCTCTCCTCTCCCACTATCTCCCTAGCTAGCTAGCTCTCTCTCTCTCCCTAGCTAGCTAGCTAGCTAGTTAGATCTATATATCTAGAGCTACTAGGTAATTAACAAGAAAGGTGCTTGATATCCCTCTCGACACATAGGTGAGCAAAAAAAGGTGTTTGTGTGGATAGGACCGAAACTATATATATATGGGCGATATGAGAATATATATACCGAATTGTGTGTGGCATAATTTGAGTTGCCTACATTGTGTATTTGATGAAATAATGTGGGTGACATTAGTTGCCTATGTTTTGCCGAAATGTCGATTCAATTCTGTTTCGGCAAATTTCGGGCATGCAAACTCAATATGTCCTATGTTTAGGGAAGGTCATGCCGAATTTTTGTATGAATTTGATCCATGCATGCATATATACGTGGTTATAATATTTGCTCCGCCCGCAGGTGATCATGAAGGTCAATGGAAGGATGGTGGAAAGATACTGGCAATCCGTTGTGGATGACATGTATGAAAAAAGACTGAGGGATGTTTTATGTCCTTGATGCAAAGGAATAGTCAGGCTCAACCCCTTTGAGGGTGGTAAATTCAAGGCGCACCTGCTCATGCATGGTTTCATGCATGGACATACTCGATGGATAAGTGAAGAAGATGATGATGATGATGATGAGGAGGAGGAGGACGTCGACGGGGCAGGAAATAACGACATGGGGCCACCAGGCAAAGAGATGACCGATTATGTGCCCGAAGAGGAAGACGGCCTCGGAAATGTCGATGGCAAAGAGGCAGTTCAAGGCGGAGAAGACGCGGACACGCCACCGTATTTGTCGCTACTAAGTTCAGCCATGCGGGACCCGCATGTTCGAGACCTACTTCGCAAGAAGACGACTAGCGACAGAGCTGCTTCTAGAGAGGAGGCCAAACTGGCGCAACTGGAGGTAGACTCGATGACTCCTTTGTATGATGGTTGCAATAATCCTGAGGTGACCCGCTTGAGTTTCACACTAGAACTTCTAAAGATGAAGGCAAAAAACAAATGGGCAGATACAAGCCTGGATGAGCTTCTGAAGTACCTAAAGAAGGTTCTTCCCGCGGGAAGCCTGTGTCCTACTAGTGTCGAGGAGGCAAAGAAAATCGTGTGCCCTCTTGATCTACCACATATTAGATATCACGCATGCATCAATGATTGCATCATATATCGGAATGAGCACGCGAAAAAAACCATTTGTCCAAAGTGCAATGCTTCATGATATAAAAAGGCCGAAAAGAAAGCTCCACAGAAAGTTGTATGGTACTTTCCGATCACTCCGCATCTACAGCGGTATTTCGTAGATCCTAAGGAAGCAAAGCTTATGCGCTGGCACGCGGAGAGGGTGAAGCCAGATGACGAAGATGAACCGAAGCTGAGACACCTCACGGATGCTAGCCAGTGGAGAGCATTAAATGTTGAATTTGAATTTTTCGCAAATGATCCAAGGAACATCGTGCTTGGCGCTAGTAGTGATGGCATGAATCCATTTGGCAACCAGAACACCAATCATAGCACATGGCCCGTGTTCGTATGGATGTACAACCTCCCCCCTGGTTGTGCATGAAGGAAAAATACATACACATGGCTATGCTTATTCAAGGGCCGAGACAACAGGGAAATGATATAAATCTGTATCTCGGGTTACTGAAAGAGGAGTTACAGACCTTATGGACAACGCCAGCCAAGACATGGGATGCAAGCAAAGGAGAGTATTTCTACATGAGAGTCGCGCTGATCACGATGGTGCAGGACTATCTCGGTTACGACTATATCTCCGGCTAGGTGTGCCACGGATATTGCAGATGCATGAGGTGCATGGATGATACAACTTCTCTGTAGCTATCGAAAGATGGCGGGTCTTCGAAAATCGTGTACATGGGGCATCGAAGATGGCTCGAGAAGGATGACCCATGGAGAAAGCGTGGAGATCTATTCAATGGTAAGGCTGAGCATCGAGGTCCTCCACGTAAGCGTAGCGGTGCAGAAATATATGAGTTATTGAAGAACTGGGAAGAGTGCCCCTCGCCGGGAAAGACGAAGAAAAAGGCGCCGGAGCCCCTGCTGAAGATATGGAAAATGAGATCTGTTTTCTAGGACTTGGAATACTGGCCCATACTCGACACGCCTCATAGCCTTGATCAAATGCATATCACAAAAAATATCCTTGAGAGTTTGCTTGGAACATTGATGAACATGCCGGAGAGGACCAAGGATGGGCCGAAGGCAAGAAAAGACTTGGAATTTTTGAAACTCGGGAAAGATCTTCAAATACCCGGTAAAAGGTCGTCAGAGGAGACCGAGACCGAGACGGAGACGAAAGATATGGGCAAAAAATTAAACAAGAAGGAAGAACAATATTGCCCCCCCCCTCTTGCTTCACCTTATATCCGAAGGAGGTCGATCAATTGTTCAAGTGCCTTGCCGGAATCAAAGTTAGTTCCGGATACTGTGGGAAGATAACCAGATATCTGGACACTAAGAAAAAAAGGTTCAGTGGGATGAAGTCTCACGACTGTCATGTGATGATGACGCAGTTACTCCTGGTTGCACTTAGAGGGATTATGGACACACATGTGCGTGAGATGCTTACTGACCTATGCCACTTTTTTGATGCTATCTCCTGAAAGACGATCAGTGTGAAGCAACTCCATAGGCTACAGGAAGAGATCGTTGTCATACTGAATGAGCTAGAGATGTACTTCCCGCCCGCATTCTTAGGCTATCTCTCAAACATCGCACCCATACCCGTACCTAGTATGGCAACCGCACCTGCACCTCCTCCAGCACCTGCTCGTGCGCCCAGCTCTCACAGCAGCCCTAGCTCCATCTCTGGCTTGAATGTCGGGCCGTCGACATTGGTTGAGCTCGATGCCCTCACGGTAAATACGCGTTGTCGCACCTTCATCAACTCAACTAATTAATTAATCTTCAGTTGCCGTTCTTTTTGGATCTCTGACGCCGCACGTATATGTCTTTGTAAGCCGACTCCACTCCGTGCACCCTCCTTTACAACATGAAGGGCGGGTTAGTGGATGTGGGGAAGGGTACTATAGTGAAGCCTAAGGATCGATTGTTTCACCACCGGCAGATGCCTGATAATTCCTTAAGGGTCTCTGTGGCGAGTGTGAAAGCGGGCTACGAGGGTCTCCCTTGTCCGATACAAACTGATGGAGAGGATGACGAGACCCCCATGCAGCTTGGCCAATGCAAAAATTGGCCGATCCTATGGCCGGAAAATATTCTTCGTGTCGAGGTGGCCGGGAGCACACCAACGGGACCTCATGAAGGTATGACCACAACACCACCTACACAAGTACAACCATCATCTGTGCTGCTTGCTGAGATCTAGAGACATGATGATACGTCTCCAACGTATCTATAATTTTTGATTGCTCCATGCTACTTTATCTACTGTTTTGGACTATAATGGGCTTTATTTTCCACTTCTATATTATTTTTGGGACTAACCTATTAACCGGAGGCCCAACCCAGAATTGATGTTTTTTGCCTATTTCAGTATTTCGAGGAAACAGAATATCAAACGGAGTCCAAACGGAATGAAACCTTCGAGAACGTGATTTTCTCACCGAACGTGATCCAGGAGACTTGGACCCTACTCCAAGAAGCTTCCGGGGAGGTCACGAGGGTGGAGGGCGCGCCCCCCTGGGCGCGCCCCCCTACCTCGTGGGCCCCTCGGAGCTCCACCGACGTACTCCTTCCTCCTATATATACCTATGTATCCCCGTATGATCAGAGGGGAGCCAAAAAAACTAATTCCACCACCGCAACCTTCTGTATCCACGAGATCCCATCTTGGGGCCTGTTCCGGAGCTCCGTCGGAGGGGGCATCCACCATGGAGGGCTTCTACATCATCAACATAGCCCCTCCGATGAAGCGTGAGTAGTTTACTTCAGACCTTCGGGTCCATAGCTAGTAGCTAGATGGCTTCTTCTCTCTTTTTGGATCTCAATACAATGTTCTCCCCCTCTCTCGTGGAGATCTATTCGATGTAATCTTCTTTTTGCAGTGTGTTTGTTGAGACCGATGAATTGTGGGTTATGATCCAGTATTATCTATGGAAATTATTTGATTCTTCTCTGAATTCTTTTATGTATGATTGAGTTATCTTTGCAAGTCCCTTCGAATTATCCGTTTGGTTTGGCCAACTAGATTGGTAGTTCTTGCAATGGGAGAAGTGCATGGCTTTGGGTTCAATCTTGCGGTGTCCTTACTCAGTGACAGAAAGAGTTGCAAGGCACGTATTGTATTGTTGCCATCGAGGATAACAAGATGGGGGTTTTATCATATTGCATGAATTTATCCCTCTACATCATGTCATCTTGCTTAAGGCGTTAATCTGTTTTTAACTTAATACTCTAGATGCATGCTGGATAGCGGTCGATGAGTGGAGTAATAGTAGTAGATGCAGAATCGTTTCGATCTACTTCTCACGGACGTGATGCCTATATACATGATCATTGCCTAGATATACTCATAACTATGCTCAATTCTGTCAATTGCTCAACAGTAATTTGTTCACCCACCGTAGAATACTTATGCTCTTGAGAGAAGCCACTAGTGAAACCTATGGCCCCCGGGTCTATTCTCATCATATCAATCTATATCACTTTATTTACTTGCTTTGTTTTTACTTTGCCTTTACTTTTACTTTGCATCTTTATATCAAAAATACCAAAAATATTATCTCTATCAGATCTCACTCTCGTAAGTAACCGTGAAGGGATTGACAACCCCTAAGCGTTGGTTGCGAGTTGCTATCGTGTTGTGCAGGTGCGAGGGAATTGCGCGTGACCTCCTACTGGATTGATACCTTGGTTCTGAAAAACTGAGGGAAATACTTACGCTACTGTGCTGCATCACCCCTTCCTCTTCAGGGAAAACCAACGCAAGCTCGAGACGTAGCACATGAGGAAGGAGGGCCAACCGTTCCGCCGGCAGATGATGTCATCTGCCCCATGGAAGAGGATAGGGATCACGACATGGAGGATGCCGATGATGACCCTAACCAGTATTTCAATACTGCCTTTGACAACAAAGTAATAATGAGTCAACCATATGAATATGAGATGCATGTACCAGAGCTGGAACGTCCTCGGGAGTGCAAGAAGTCTTTGTTCATGCAATAGTCATAGGACACGCCTCTAGATGCCGGCTCCACCCAAGCTCAACTACTTAGCCAGAGTCGTCCAATGCTGAGCCTGGCAACACTAGGGGTGGTGCTCAGGGAGGGTCTGACAGACCCACCAGCACCTCAGCCCACCAAGAAGAAGCAGAGGAAGAGACCGATGGCAAGAAAATCCAATAAAGCTGGCAATGTTGGTTCTAGCAGCCAGCAGCCTTCGACCAAGGTTGACCATGTACCGATGAAACATGCGCCATTAATCCATGTCGCAGGAGAGCCAATGGTACCGGCGAATGCACTAGCTGCCATAGAAGGGGATCTCAGGGGACTCCATGACCATGTGCTTTCGACAGAGAGAAGCCTCCTCGCCTCGGATGATCCAGGATACCCACTTTATACGGTTCATGTGACGAGCAGTTGCAAGATGTATGTCCACACATGCCCCGCGGACCTCTTCTTCCTGAGGTTTGATTACATCTTCCAGATGTTTCAAATGAGGACACTCGATTTTACGTTCGTCCGCCTGTATGCGCTGCACATGAACTACATCGTCAGGAGAGAGAAAGTCACCGGTCTTGCGGTCGCGGACCCATACTACATGCATGAGGGCTTCTTGTCAGCCAACGACGCCAACCGTCAATATGCGAGTCAGTACATCGAAGAATTCTTGGTCAGCAATAATGACAAAGAAACGATTCTCCTACCTTATCATCCCAGGTAAATCATCCATGGATAGCACTATAACACATACATCCTTTCGTGCATTTCAATAGTTACTTTGCACACATGGAGGCTAAACTTGATCGTGTATTTTGCGCAGCGGGGGGTGTCGTGTCGTTCTCATTGTTCTTTACCTGCGTTACTCTCGCGCTCTATATTTGGACCCATCGAAGAACATACAAAAGAAAGATTTCACACACATAAAGTATGTTCTGGACAGAGCTATGCTGGGCTTCAGCATGCGGGGTGGCTACATCCAACACAAAAAAACAAATAAGGCCGGGCTTTGTTTCACCCACCAGACTGAATTTTGTTGCATCCAGCAACCGGCAAGAAGTGAGAATGATGGATTCTACGTCATCCATCTAATGATGGAGTACAGAAGGGATGTACAATCACTTTGCATGAAATCTTCATCCGATACCCATATCCAGAGATGGGCCGAAGCCTTTGGAGCTGTGCCGGATAATCGACTTCAAAATGATTTCTACCGGATCCAACAGGAAATTGCGTCCATCATCATCAAAGATGTCCTCGAAGAGAATGGGATGTTCTACGTCGGCCCAATATCGCGAGCTGACGTCCAAACCCGCATTGCCCTACAGCGTCAGGACATGACGCCTTTCACTAAGCTTGGGTCTGTCCTCCCGGATATGGACAGATGGGAAGAGTGCACTACTTAAAAACAATGTGTATGTTTAGTTACTTGTTACTTTCTGTACGACGAAACTTCGAATCTCTCAGTACGACGAAACTATTAGATGTATGGTGCCGCGCTCTAGTTAATTACTTTCGGTACGATAAAATTTGTTAACTATGTTTACTATATATGTTGCTTCTATTTCATAACTGTTTTTGTTGAATTCGCTTCATGGTATATATATGTGCATCTCTGACAGGTATATAGATCAACGATGGCGAGGAAGTGGTATGCCGTGTATGTAGGGCATGTTCCGGGTGTGTATGATGAGTGGCGAGAGTGTCAGGCCCAAGTCTCTGGCTTCTCCGACGGAAGCCAGAAAGGGTTTGATAGCAGAGCAGAAGCCTAAGCTAGTTACTTGAAATTCATAGCAAACCAGGGGATTCAGAACCAGCGCCGCTAGAAAAACTACTACATAATACCGCTTTTGATCATTGTGATCGCTCTTATCGTGTATGTCTTAGTTTAGGTAGATGATGAAACATGTGTCTACGGTGACAATGTAAGATACATGTCATCATTATAACTTGTATCGCTATTTCGAGATGATGATGAGATCGACATCATTTGTGTTGAGACTATGTTCATATGATGAGACTATGTTGTACCACTTCGATGATGATGATGAGACATTCCTTTTTCATATAGTTCCAGTGTATGTGTATGTTGTAACTATATAAGACATGTAAAAATACGAATATAGCAACATAAAAAGAAAAGAAAATACTAGCAGTAGCGTGGGGTATTGGAGTAGTAGTAGCGCTGCTTACCAGTAGCGTTTGTTTGTTGGGCCACGCTACTAGCATTAGCAGTATCAATGGGCAGGGGCGCGCTACTGCTAGATACAGATAGCAGTAGCGCCGGTTCAAACAAGCGCTACTGCTAAAAAATAGTTGTAGCGCCGTAGCAGTAGCGCGCCTACCCGCTCTACCAATAGCCAAATAACCAACGCTACTGATAAGGGTTTTCCTAGTAGTGGAAGGACGTTCATGCTAGTCTCTGAGCCCATAGAGTTTTCCTTTGATGCACCAACCTGGAGTCTAGGAAAGAGAATGGCAGCCACCATGGGACGCATTGGAGAAGTTTACCACAAGGATCTAAAGGATACTATCTATCAGATTTGTGGGCACCGAGATGAGCAATGGGAGATGATCAGCACCAGGAGGGATAGATCTATTGCAGCTTTCATCCAAGAGTTAAACCAACACATTCATCGCCAGGAGAACCAGATGTGCGCATGCATGATAGATCTAAAGAAAGCAATGACCAGGATCACAGAGCTGGAGGAAGAACTCAAGTCTACATGCGATGGATATGAGGAGGAAATGACGATACTCATGGAGAAGAATGACGATTTGACCAGGAAGCTAGGAGTATTCATGGGAGACCCCGCGCTAGGAGGACAAGACGACGATTCCACTTGTCCGGAGAACTACATCATCATCAACAACACCGACTCAGACCCCGACGATAGCGATGATGACTATGTTGATGAAGCTGGAGCAGATGTCATGGAGTCTTCCACCGATCAAATTTTCTAGTCGACCACCATATCAGTAGTAGTATTCCCCCATGTATATAGTATAGTCCGAGCACTTTTGTAATGATAGTTAGACCGATTGTATGCCCTTGTTTGAATTGATTGGAGTGATATGTTTGTGTTTGCCTCATGTGCATATGGGTAGTGTTTTCTCTCTAGATCTCATTCTATTTTGTTTTCTCATCTTTTCTAAACCCATCAGATGCCTCCGAGACGTGACAATGGATTTGCTTTCCCGCTGGAGCTCACTCAGTTGATCCAGCAGCAGAACACCCTGATGCAGTTACTAGTCCAGAATCAGAACTAGGGGAACAACAACAACAACAACCCACCACCACCACCTGTTGATCACTTAGCCCGTTTTCTAAGGTTGAATCCGCCGGTGTTGTCCAGTAGCACCGAGCCGATAGTTGTAGATGATTTGCTCCGCAAGATTGGAAGGGAGTTGACCACTACAGGCTGCACAGATGCGGAGAGAGTGCATTTTGCCGCACATCAGCTGGATGGACCCGCAACATCATGGTGGAGAATTTCACAGCCACTTACCCCATCAACATTGTCACATGGGACCAGTTTTAGCAGGCTTTTCGCACTGCCCATGTTTTAGCAGGAGCTATGGCCATGAAGAAGCGCGAGTTTTGCAACTTGCGCCAAGGTGGAAGCACAATGGGCCAGTATGTGGATGATTTTAGTAAGTTAGCACGTTATGCCCCTGATGACGTTGCTACGGATGCCGCTAAGCAAGAGAAGTTTCTAGAAGGACTGAATGATGAGCTGAGCATGCAGTTGATGGTGGCAACCTTTAACAACTACCAGGAGTTGGTAGATAGAGCTCTCATGATTGAAGGGAAGCAGCAGCAAATTGACAACCGCAAGAGGAAGTATGGACAAGGGAAGTACAATTCAGGACCTCAGCAGAGACCTCGTTTTACACCAAACTCGGGAGGACACATTCACCATAACCATGGAGGCCACAATTCCAATGGAGGGAGTTCTCATAACCATAGTGGCCCCAAGAATGGGAATGGGAATGGAGGAAGCAACGGCTAGAACCATTCAAACCCAGCAACGCCCGCCAAGAAGGATCTAAGTCACACTACTTGTTTCAAGTGAGGGAAGAATGGACATTACACCATAGAGTGTTCTGAAGAAAAGAATGGAAATGGCAATGGAAGCTCTGGGAAGAAGCCCAACCCTTTTAACAGGGGACAGGTGAACCACGTTAGCGTGGAGAAGGTTGAAGCGCAACCATATGCAGTAATAGGTAAGTTTTTGGTTAAGTCATTTACTACAATCGTTCTTTTTCATACCGGTGCATCGCATTCATACATATCAAGGGGATTTGTGGATAAGTATAAGTTGCCCACCAAAGTTCTTAGAACACCCATGTTAGTAAGTTCGCCAGGAGCAGAACATATGGCAAGCCAAGGATGTTTTCAGATGCCATTGACCATAGGTAGGCATGTTTTCCCCTCAGACCTGATAATTCTGGAGTCGCAAGGTTTGGATGTGATTTGGGTATGGATTGGCTATCGATGTACGGAGGGAACATCGATTGTGCCAGTAAGTCGATTATGCTCACGACACCAGAAGGAAGGAGGATTAAGTATGTATCCCGGCATGTGCCGAAGAGGACTCAAGTGAATTCCTTATTAGGAGTTGTACAGGAGGAAGTACCAGTGGTGAAGGATTTCCCTGATGTATTTCCAGAAGAGTTGCCAGGCATGCCACCGGATAGAGACATTGAGTTTTTGATTGAGCTCTTGCCAGGCACAGGGACAATATCAAAGAGACCGTAAAGGATGCCCGCAAAGGATTTGGAGAAAATTAAGAAGTAGATTAAGGAGTTACTAGATAAAGGCTATATTTGCCCAAGTTCGTCACCTTGGGGATCACCAGTGCTTCTAGTGGAAAAGAAGGATGGATCATTAAGGATGGTTGTTGATTATCGTGGATTGAACAAAGTGACGGTCAAGAACAAGTACCCACTACCGATGATCAATGATTTGTTTGAGCAGTTGCAAGGAGCTAAAGTATTTTCCAAGATCGATCTGCGATCAGGATACCACCAGCTGAAGATTCGAGAGCAGGATATAACTAAGATAGCTTTTACCACAAGGTACGGGCTATATGACTATACCGTTATGTCATTTGGTCTGACTAACGCACCTACATATTTCATGAACATGATGAACAAGGTGTTTATGGAGTTCTTGGATAAGTTAATTGTGGTGTTCATTGATGACATATTGGTCTACTCGAAGAATGAAGAGGAGCATAAGGAGCATTTGCGATTGGTACTTGGGAAGCTCAGAGAACATCAGTTATATGCCAAGTTCAGCAAGTGTGAGTTTTGGTTGAAGGAAGTTGGATTCCTCGAACATTTTATATCCGGAGAAGGAATAGCAATAGACCCCACCAAGGTTGTCACTATGACAAATTGGGAAGCACCCATGTCAGTTGGAGAGATCCGGAGTTTTCTTGGACTCGCAGAATACTACTGGACGTTCATTGAGAATTTCTCTAAGATTGCAAAGCCCATGACGGAGTTGTTGAAGAAGGACACCAAGTTCAAATGGACTGAGGAATGTGAGGCCAGTTTTCAGGAATTGAAGAATCATTTGGTTATAGCCCCAGTGTTGATTCTTCCAAATCAACGCAAGGATTATCAAGTGTATTGCGACGCTTCTCATCGAGGACTTGGAGTAGTGCTGATGCAGGAGGGAAGAGTTGTTTCATATGCCTCACGACATCTTAAATCCCATGAGTTGAATTATGCAACACACGATTTGGAGTTAGCAGCCGTAGTGCATGCGTTGAAGACATGGAGACATTTTCTCATCAAAAACCATTGTCAGGTGTACACGAATCAAAAGAGTTTGAAGTATATCTTCATGCATAAGGAGTTGAATCTCAGCCAGAGGAGATGGTTGGAGCTCATCAAGGATTATGATATGAGGTTGCACTATCATCCCAGAAAGGCTAACGTAGTGGCCGATGCGTTGAGCTGCAAGAGTCATGTCAATACACTCATGATCGGAGAATTACCCAAGGAGTTAGCAGAAGATCTTCGTGAGCTAAGTTTGGAGATAGTTCCGAGAGGCTATGTAGCAGCATCGGAAATTCGGTCTACCTTGATGGATAAGATCAGAGAAGCTTAGAAGACGGACAAAGAGATTGCCAAGATAAAGGAAAGGATGACCAAAGGAAAGGCCAAAGGATTTCGTGAGGATGAGCACGATAGCTTATGGTTTGAGGACCGCGTATATGTGCCTAATGACCCGGAGATCAGGAAGTTGATTCTGTAGGAAGCCCATGATTTGCCGTATTCGATTCACCCAGGAAACACCAAGATGTATCTGGATTTGAAGGACAGTTTCTGGTGGACCAGAATGAAGAAGGATATTGCGGAGTATGTAGCAGTCTGTGATGTATGTCAGAGAGTAAAGGCAGAGCATCAGAAGCCAGCAGGTTTGCTACAGCCATTGCCGATACCCGAATGGAAGTGGGATAAGCTAGGCACGGATTTTATCACGGGATTGCCCAGGACTCGTTCAGGCTATGACTCGATATAGGTTGTAGTCGATCAATTGACGAAGGTAGCTCATTTCATCCTAGTGAAGACCACTTACACCAATGCTAAGTTGGCAAAGATATACATGACTAGGATCGTATGTATGCATGGAGTTTCGAGGACCATTGTATCAGATAGAGGAACCCAATTTACCTCAAAGTTCTAGAATCAGTTGCATGAGACTTTAGGTACTAGGCTAGAATTTAGTACAGCCTTTCATCGACACACAGATGGACAGACTGAGAGAGTCAATCAGATTCTGGAGGACATGTTGAGAGCTTGTGCGCTAGATTATAGATCTAGTTGGGACGACAATTTGCCCTATGCAGAGTTCTCTTACAATAACAGCTATCAAGCCAGTTTGAAGATGGCCCCCTTCGAAGCTTTGTACGGAAGGAGGTGCAGGACACCGTTGTTGTGGGATGAAGTTGGAGACCGTCAGTTGTTTGGACCAGATTTGATTAAAGAGTCTGAAGAGAAGGTTAAGCTAATTCGCGATAGACTCAAGGTAGCCTAGTCCAGGTAGAAGAGCTATGCGGATTCTAAACGCAAGGAGACAGTTTACGAAATCAGAGACAGAGTGTATCTTCGTGTGTCCCCACTTCGAGGAGTTAAACGTTTTGGAGTTAAGGGAAAGTTAGCCCCGAGATTTGTAGGACCATACCCAGAAGGATTGTCAGGAGTTCATGATGTGTTCCACGTTTCCCAATTAAAGAAGTGATGGCCAATATCCCTCTAAGACATACAGTGCCGCTGGAAGCGATTCAGTTGGATAGCGATTTGACCTATGAGGAGAAACCAGTGAAGACTCCCGAGTTTGCCAGCCGAGTCACCCGCAGCAAGGTGACCAAGTTTTGTAAAGTTCAGTGGAGCCACCATACCGAGGATGAAGCCACCTAGGAACAAGAGGAAGACCAACGGAACGACCACTCGCACCTATTTTCTAGCTAACCTGAATCTCGAGGGCGAGATTCATCTTAAGGGGGGTAGGTTTGTAACATCCCAAATTTCCAATTTGGAATGTTATACATTAGATCATCATTGCATATCATATTTTTCATGCATTTTAGTTGATCCTAGAAATTCTAAGCAACTCAAGGACCCATGGAGAGAGTTGGGGATTTCGTTATTTTCATATTTGAGTTTTCTCAAATTTTGAAAAGAGGATCATTCGATTTTAATTATCTTTCTCTTCAAAAATATTTCATATTAAAAAATATGAAAGGAGATAATATGACTTCTCCAAAATAAATGAAATATTTTCGAGGAAAAATATTAAAATCAAACAAATAGTTTTATTTGGATTTTATTGCAATTTTATTTGAATTCGAAAAATTGCACATTTTCAAAATTGCATTTTTAGGCCAAAAAAATGGTCATCTTGTTCTAAATATTCTATTTAGACGGTGAAAATTTGTTTTGGTATTTTTAGATTTTTAATTTATTTTCTAGGATTGTTTTGTTCGGCGAAATCTATTTTAAAAAAAAGATTCCGCCCGAGCCGGCTGGCCAAAGCCAGCGCCGCCACCGACATCACCAGCCTCGCCCAAGCCGCCTCCCCTCTCCCGCCTTATAAGCCGAGCTCTGGGCCCCCTCGGGACCCCAAGCCGCCGCCGACGACGCCCTCCGTCGCCGCCTGCCGAGCGCCCCACCGCCTTGCAAGCCGCCGCCACCGCCGTCGCAGCCCCACCGCCGACCATGCCGCCCTGGAGCCTCGCCGCCGCAGCAGAGCCCCGCCGGAGCCGCCCCGCCTCGCCAAAGCCTCGCCGAAGGTATACGCCGCCGCCGCCGTCGTTCGATTTTATTTTAAAACCGTTCTGGTTTTTTTAGAAACCCTAGGTTTATTTTTAGACAACGAACGGTGTTCACCCGTTAGACGCAGACTGCGAACATTTGTTCGTTAGTCTGTTCGTCAGTTTTTCTTTTTCCAGGGTTTTTCCGCGATTATTTTTGATCGCGATTTCTGTCCTGATTTTCGTTTTAGTTTATCTTTTTGCTCGTTTATCGGAATCAGGCGATTCAAGCACCCAGATCTTCATCGCGAAGCCCTCTTTCTGTTTAACCAACTTGAACAAGATTTTGGTACTGTAAAATTTGACTTTAGTCCAGATTAGGAAACGGATCTTTTTTCTTTCGCGGTTTGAGTTTCGTTGCTTCGTTTGACTTGATTCATTTTGCAAACCGGAGTTCTTAAGTTGAACTTTCTGGTTAGATCTCTTATTTGAGTTTTACCCATGCTTCTAGTTGAGTGCTTATGTATGTATCTATTTGTTTGCGATAGAGTACCCGGAGTGCGAAGCGTGCTACTACGAGTCTCTAGGTTTCACGGATCATCGGCTAGGCAAGTAACACTTTGATCATACCTCTTTACTACCCAGTTTTTATTGCATTAGATCAACCCTCAAACATTGCATGGTTAGTAATTATGTGGGTGTTGGGAAGTAGATGATGAGGTAGAACCTATTGCCCTATTTATTATCAAACCTTTGGGAGTTACTTCTACGTTATGCTTATATTTATATGCTATACTCATAGACGTGGTTTGGTTTGAGTGAATTCCATGACAAGTGTGAGTATTGATAATTAATGGTTAACTTAAGGTGGCTACTTCAATACACATCTGGGTGGATTGCTTGAGGCACCCTGGAGTACCCAGTGGTTGTCAAGGCACCTGGAGAATCCAGCGTTGTCCAAGGATATCCCAGAGTACCCGTGTGATCATCCTACGGTCCGCCACACAGGCTCAAAGGGATCATAAGATTATTCATACTAGAAACTTCCGTGTGCAGCCACAAGCTATTATGGGCTCTAGCATAGTTGAGTATGTTGCGTGACCTCTTTCAGTGGTGGGCTAGCAGATGTAGGGGAAAGTAGGTGTAACTGTCCACCCAGAGTAAAGAGTTATTGTTTCAGAAAGACTGTGTCTCGTTTCTCTAACCATGGATGTATTCGAGTCTTGTGGGGAAAGTGTGCAAACCTTTGCAGAGTGTACAAACTAATCATGGTTAGCCGTGTCCCCGGTTATGGACGTTTTGAGTATCTACTTCTTGGATTATCATGTTGATCTCGTCACAATTTGTTGGGTTAATGATGGTGATTAATTGGGATTGAGTTGGAGGAACCTTCTCGATGTTTAACAACCACCATGATAGTTAAATAAAATTTATATCTTTGTTGTAGGGAAAAATTGGCTTTATGAAAAATTGTAACCATAGAGCTTTCCACCAGCCATATATGCATGTAGTGATAGCATTTATTCTATTCATTACCCTATGTGTTACATTGCCAGCCTATTCCATGTGCTGACCCGTTTCGGGCTGCAACGTTTCATGTTGCAGACTTTTTAGACGATGAGTAAGGTGACATAGGTCGTTGTCTTTCACTCAGCTATGCCACTGGAGTTGATGGACTCACTTTATCTTCCAAGCCTTCCGTTGTTATCGATTTTAGATGGCCTTAAGTTGTATTATTGTAATAAGTTCTCTTTTGAGACATTCAATGTAATAAGTGTGTGATTGCTACTCTGTTATAAATCCTCGAGTACTGTGCGTGTCAGCATTACCGATCCAGGGATGGCACTGATGCACAGAGATCAGACTGTTTGAGGTCTGGTCGCTACAGTTTCAGATTCTGAAAAGGAATAAGTATGTGGTACGGTAAGTAAACCATCTCCAAAACTTCTCCAATGGCAATTTTACCCTATTTTGGAATATTTAAAAAAATAAAAAAATAAAAAGTAGTCTGAAAAGTGCACGAGGAGGCGACAAGCCCTGGGTAGGGCACGCCTCCCTGGCTTGTGGCCACCTCGTGTGCCTTCCAGACTCCGTTTTCTTGTGGAACACTTCTTTTGGTAGGTAAAAATTCATTATATAGTCCCCTGAAGGTTTTGAGCATCGTACCATGGCAGAATACTCTATTCTTGTTTTGCGCTGTCTTGCCTAGCAGATCTGAAAATATGTGATTCCAAGATTAAGAGGGAGAGAGCTATGTAGCTGATTATATCGCAAACCCAGGGGTTTATGGGGATGTGGAGCATTATGGTTGGACCACGGAGGAAGAAGAGGACTATGATCCTAAGAGAAAGGAAGAGACAAGCTCAGATGAAGAGAAAGTCCCACTACCCCAACCTGGGGGCATGCACATGGAGTTCAAAAGGTCAAGTCTCCCTAATAAAGCAAAGAAACCTAAGGTCGAATTTATCCCTTTTCGACTTTTGTAGGAGAATAAGCAAGAATTATGCAAAAAGATATTAATACTAGAGCAGGAGATTGATGACCCGAAGGAGGAAATTCCATCCTCAAGCGTAAGCTGGGGAGAAAGGACAGGCCCACAACATCAACAACTCCATCATCACCACCTCTGAAGAAAGAGACCTAAATACATGGGTATGGGTACTCCCCTTGGCAACTGCCAAGCTTGGGGGAGGTGCCCCAGTATCGTATCACCATCACATATTTATGTTTATCGTTATTTTTAGTTTGATCCTTTTGGTTATATCTCGGTTTAGTAGAATAAAGTTTTGGTATGATCTAGCTTTGAGTTTTGCTTTGTGTTCCCTCTATGTAATCGAGTCCGAGAGTTATATAATATAGATTAGTTTTGAGTTGAGGGCTTTGCTTTCTTACTATGATCATGAGAAGAGGAAATAGAGAATAAAATAAATAAAAATATTATATAATGATCTTATGGGAAGTGACGACTTCACATATAAGAAGTATATCGCATGAAATTTGTTAGGAGTTGACAAGCATAGTTTTGGTCATTATTGCAATTATTAGTAAGTAATAAAGAAAGAGAGGTCTCACATATAAATATACTATCTTGGACATATTTTGTGATTGTGAGCACTCATTAAAATATTATATGCTAAAAGGCTGATGTTGGACAAGGAAGACAACATAATGAGTTATGTTTCTTTATATGCGAATAGAAGTTATATTGTCATGGATCCTCCAACATGTTGATCTTGCTTCTCACCCCTTTCTAGCCAAATCTTTTGCACCAAGCAGAGATACTACTTGTGCATCCAAACATCCCTTAACCCAGTTTTGCCATGAGAGTCCACCATACCTACCTATGGATTGAGTAAGATCCTTCAAGTAAGTTGTGATCGGTGCAAGCAATAAAAATTGCTCTCTAAATATGTATTATCTATTAGTGTGAGGAAAATAAGCTTTATACGAACTTGTGATATGGAAGAAAAAAAGCAACATACTGCATAATAAAGTTCTTTATCACAAGTGGCAATATAAAGTGACGTTCTTTCGCATTAAGATTTTGTGCATCCAACCATGAAAGTGCATGACAACCTTTGCTTCCCTCTCTGAAGGGCATATCTTTTATTTATTCTTTACCCTAATGCAAGAGTCATGGTGATCATCACCTATTATTTTTACACTTTTTTTCTTTTTGGCAAGCACTATATGTTGGGGGGAGATCCAGATATATACATCCACTCAGATGTAGATATTCATAAACTATTATTGTTGACATTACCCTTGAGGTAAAAGGTTGGGAGGCGAAACCATAAGCCCCTATCTTTCTATGTGTCTGGTTGAAACTTTGATCTCATAAGTATCGCGTGAGTGTTAGCAATTATGAAAGACTAAATGATAGTTGAGTATGTGAACTTGCTGAAAAGCTCTTATATTGACTCTTTCCTACGTTATGATAAATTGCAATTGCTCCAATGACTGAAATAATAGTTTGTTAGTTTTCAATAAAGTTTTTGTTCCATACTTTGCCTTGTGAACAAATTGTTACTTTGGCATAAGAAATTATATGACAAAATAAGTTGTTGTTCTAAAGATAATCATGATGCCTTAATGTCCGTATTTTATTTTATCGACACCTCTATCTCTAAACATGTGGACATGATTATCGATTTCAGCTTTCGCTTGAGGACAAGCGACGTCTAAGCTTGGGGGATTTGATACGTCCATTTTGCATGATGCTTTTATATTGATATTTATTGCATAATGGGTTGTTATTGCACATTATGGTACAACACTTATGCCTTTTCTCTCTTATTTTACAAGGTTTACACAAAGAGGGAGAATGCCGGTAGCTGGATGTAGCGACCAGACCTCAAATAGTCTAATCTCTATGCATCAGTGTCATCCCTGGATCGGTAATGCTGACACGCACAGTACTTGAGGATTTATAACAGAGTTTCAATCACACACTTATTACATCGAATGTCTCAAAAGAGAACTTATTACAATAATATGGCTTTAGGGCATCTAAAAACGATAACAGCGGAAGGCTTGGAAGATAAAGTGAGTCCATCAACTCCAACGACATAGCTGAGTGAAAGACAACGACCTATGGCACCTTACTCGTCATCTGAAAAGTCTGCAACATGAAACGTTGCAGCCCGAAACGGGTCAGCACATGGAATATGCTTGCAATGTAACACAAAGAGTAATGAACAAAATAATTGCTACCACTACATGCATATATAATTGGTGGAAAGCTCTATGGTTACAAATTTGCATAAAGCCAAATTTTCCCTACAACAAAGGAATAAATTTATTTAACTATCATGGTGGTTGTTAAACATTGAGAAGGTTCCTCCAACTCAATCCCAATTAAGCATGATCATTAAACCCAATCAAATTAACTTTAGAGTGATGAGATCAACATGATAATCCAAGAACCAGATACTCAAAACATCCATAACCAGGGACAAGGCTAACCATGATTAGTTTGTACACTCTGCAGAGGTTTGCGCACTTTTCCCCACAAGACTCGAACACATCCATGATCGGAGATTCGAGGCATAGTCTTTCTGAAGCATTAACTCTCTACTCTGGGTAGACAGTACCACCTATAACCCACTACATCTGCAAGTCTACCTCTTCAAGAGCTTCACGCAACTTACTCAACTATGCCAGAGCCCATATTGGATTGTGGCTGCACACGGAAGTTTCTAGCATGAATAATCTTATGATCCCTTGGAGCCTGGGTGGCAGACCGTAGGATGACCACATGGGTACTCCGGGATATCCTAGGACAACACTGGATTCTCTAGGTGCCCTGACAACCACTGGGTACTCCAGGGTGCCTCAAGCAATAAACCCATATGTGTATTTAAGTAACCACCTTAAGTCAACTATTAATTAGCAATACTCACATCTGTCATGGATACACTCACCCAACCACGTTTACGAGCATAGCATAGCAATATAAGCATCACGTAAAAGTAACTCCCAAAGGTTTGATAATAAACATGGCAATAGGTTCTACCTCATCATCTACTTCCCAAAACCCACATGTTAATCAGATCCTAACCATGCAATGTTTGAGGATTTGATCTAATGCAATAAAACTGGGTAGTAAAGAGGTATGATCACAGTGTTACTTGCCTTGCTGATGATCCGCAAAACCTAGAGACTCATAGTAGCACGCTTCACACTCTGGGTACTCTATCGCAAACAAAACAAGCATACAATAAGCACTCAACTAGAAGCACGGATAAAACTCAAATAAGAGATCTAACTAGAAAGTTCAACTTAAGAACACCGGTTTGCAAAAATAATCAAATCAAACGAAGCAACGAAACTCAAACTACAAAAGAAACAAGATCCGGTTACTAATATGGATTAAAGTCAAATTTTACAGTACCAAAATCATGTTCAAGTTGGTTAAACAGAACAAGGCTTCGAGACGAAGATCTAGGGGCTTCAATTGCCTGATTCTGATAAACGAGCGAAAAGATAAACTAAAATGAAAATCAGGGCAGAAATCACGATCGAAATAATCATGGAAAAACCCTGGAAAAGAAAAACTGACAAACAGGCTAACGAACGAACGTTCGCTGTCTGCGCTAAAGAGTGAACACCATTCGTTAAAACGAATGTATGGACAAGCGTCCGCTATTTAACTAAACCAGGAAAAACCGAACCGATCTAATCTAAAAAACGAATCTAGTTTTTTTTAAACGAACGGTTTTCTCGAATAAACCGGCGGCTGCGGTTATACCTCCGGCGAGGTCGGTGGTGGAGGCGGGATCGGGGCGGCGGCTCCTCCGGCGACGGCGGTCGGCGGTGGGGTGGCGGAACGGGCGGCGGCGGTCGGCGGAATGGCGACGGTGGCGGCGGCTGTCGGCGTCGGCGAAGGCGGCTCCTCCGCGCGGCGGCAGCAGCGAGAGGCGGTGGAGGGGCTAGGGTTTGGGTGGCGGGCGGGCTGGCGGGGGTGGCGGCTCAGGCCTCGGCCTTATAAGAGGCCGGTCAGGTCGGTGTCCCAGGCGGACACGGCCTGGTAGGTCGGTTTCCTTTTTTTAAAATAAATCCGACGCGTGGAAAAACGATTAAAAGAAATACTAAACGAACTCCAAAAATCCTGAAATAAATTTTCCCCGTCCTCCAAAAATAAGGCGGACAATATGAACATTTATTTGCGCCTCTAATGCAATTTTGAAAAACAAATTTTTTTTGCTAATTCAAATAAAATAGCGATAAAACTCTGAATAAAATACTTATTTGATTTTAATATTTTTCCTCCAATATTTCTTTATTTTGGGGAATTCATTTTATCCCCTCTCTTTATTTTTCTTATTGGAAATATTCAAAGAGAAAAATAATTAAAACCAAACGATCCCCTTTCAAAATTTGAGAAAACTCAAATATGAAAATAATGAAATCCCCAACTCTCTCTGTGGGTCCTTGAGTTGCGTAGAATATCTAGGATCAACCCAAAATGCAATAAAATATGATATGAATGATGATCTAATGTATAACATTCCAAATTGAAAATTTGGGATGTTACAAACCTACCCCCCCCCCTTAAGATGAATCTCGCCCTCGAGATTCGGGTTGGCTAGAAAATAGGTGCGGGTGGTCCTTCCATAGGCCTTCCTCTCGCTCCCAGGTGGCTTCATCCTCAGTATGGTGGCTCCACTGAACTTTGCAGAACTTGATAACCTTGTTGCGCGTGACTCGGCTGGCAAACTCGAGAATCTTCACCGGTTTCTCCTCGTAGGTCAAATCGCTATCCAGCTGAATCGCTTCCAGTGGCACTGTAACTCTTAGAGGAATATCGGCCATCTCTGCGTGGCACTTCTTCAACTGGGAAACGTGGAACATATCATGCACTTCTAACAATCCTTCTGGCAATTTCAGTTTGTAAGCAACTTCTCCCATACGTTCCAAAACTTTGTATGGTCCCACAAAACGTGGTGCTAACTTTCCCTTGACTCCAAAACGCTTAACTCCTCAGAGTGGGGACACATGCAGATACACTCGGTCTCCGACTTTGTAATTTGTCTCCTTGCATTTAGAATCCGCATAGCTCTTCTGCCTAGACTGGGCTACCTTGAATCCATCGCGAATCAACTTAACCTTCTCTTCAGACTCTTTGCTCAAATCTGGTCCAAACAACTGACAGTCTCCAACTTCATCCCATAACAACGGTGTCCTGCACCTCCTTCCGTACAAAGCTTCGAAAGGGGCCATCTTCAAACTGGCTTGATAACTGCTATTGTAAGAGAACTCTGCATATGGCAAATTGTCGTCCCAACTAGATCCATAATCTAGCGCACAAGCTCTCAACATGTCCTCCAGAATCTGATTGACTCTCTCGGTTTGTCCATCTGTCTGTGGATGAAAGGTTGTACTGAATTCTAGCCTCGTACCCAAAGTCTCATGCAACTGATTCCAGAACTTTGAGGTAAACTGGGTTCCTCTATCTGATACAATGGTCCTCGAAACTCCATGCAGACATACGATCTTGGTCATGTATATCTTTGCCAACTTAGCACCGGTGTAAGTGATCTTCACTGGGATGAAATGAGCTACCTTCGTCAAACGATCGACTACAACCCATATCGAGTCATAGCCTAAACGAGTCCTGGGCAATCCCGTGATAAAATCCATGCCTAGTTTATCCCACTTCCATTCGGGTATCGACAATGGTTGTAGCAATCCTGCTAGCTTCTGATGCTCTGCCTTCACTCTCTGACATACATCACAAACTTCTACATACTCAGCAATATCCTTCTTCATTCTGGTCCACCAGAAACTGTCCTTCAAATCCAGATACATCTTGGTATTTCTTGGGTGAATCGAATACGGCGAATCATGGGCCTCCTGCAGAATCAACTTCCTGATGGTCATTAGGCACATATACGCGATCCTCAAACCATAAGGTATCGTGCTCATCCTCACGAAATCCTTTAGCCTTTCCTTTGCTCATCCTTTCCTTTATCTCGGCAATCTCCTTGTAAGTCTTCTGAGCTTCTTTGATTTTATCCATCAAAGTAGACTGAATTTCTAACGCTGCTACATAGCTTCTCGGAACTATCTTCAAACATAGCTCGCGAAGATCCTCGAATAACTCCTTGGGTAATCCTCCGGCCATGAGTGTATTGACATGACTCTTGCGGCTCAACACATCGGCTACTACGTTAGCCTTTCCTGGATGATAGTGCAATCTCATATCATAATCCTTAATGAGCTCCAACCATATCCTCTGCCTGAGATTCAACTCCTTCTGCATGAAGATATACTTCAAACTTTTGTGATCCGTGTACACCTCACAATGGTTTCCGATGAGAAAATGTCTCCATGTCTTCAATGCATGCACTACGGCTGCTAACTCCAAATCATGCGTAGCATAATTCAACTCATGGGGTTTAAGTTGTCATGAGGCATATGAAACAACTCTTCCCTCCTGCATAAGCACTGCTCCAAGTCCTCGACGAGAAGCATTGCAATACACTTGATAATCCTTGCGTTGATCTGGAAGAATCAACACTAGGGCTGTAACCAAGCGTTTCTTCAACTCCAGAAAACTGGCCTCACATTCCTCGGTCCATTTGAACTTGGTATCCTTCTTCAAAAACTCCATCATGGGCTTTGCAATCTTCGAGAAATTCTCAATGAACCTCCTGTAGTATCCAGCGAGTCCACGAAAACTCCGGATCTCTCCAACTGACGTGGGTGCTTCCCAATTTGTCACCATGACAACCTTGGTGGGGTCTACTGCTATTCCTTCTCCGGATATAACATGTCCGAGGAATCCAACTTCCTTCAACCAAAATTCACACTTACTAAACTTGGCATATAACTGATGTCCTCTGAGTTTCCCAAGTACCAAACGCAAATGCTCCTTATGCTCCTCTTCATTCTTCGAGTAGACCAGAATATCATCAATGAACACTATGACGAACTTATCCAAAAACTCCATAAACAGCTTGTTCATCATGTTCATGAAATAGGCAGGCGCGTTAGTCAGACCAAATGACATAACGGTATACTCATATAGCCCGTACCTTGTGGTAAAAGTTGTCTTAGGTATATCCTGATGTCGAACCTTCAGCTGGTGGTATCCTGATCGCAGATTGATCTTGGAAAATACTTTAGCTCCTTGCAACTGATCAAACAAATCATTGATCATGGGCAGTGGGTACATGTTCTTGATTGTCACTTCATTCATCCCTCGATAATCAACGACCATCCTCAATGATCCATCCTTCTTCTCCACTAGAAACACTGGTGATCCCCAAGGTGACGAACTTGGGTGAATATAGCCTTTATCCAGTAACTCCTTAATCTGCTTCTTAATTTCCTCCAAATCCTTTGCGGGCATCCGATACGGTCTCTTAGATATTGGCCCTGTGCCTGGCAAAAGCTCAATCAAAAACTCAATGTCTCTATCTGGTGGCATGCCTGGCAAATCCTCTGGGAATACATCAGGGAAATCCTTCACCACTGGTACTTCCGCCTGTACAACTCCTGATAAGGAATTCACTTGAGTCCTCTTCGGCACATGCCGGGATACATACTTGATCCTTCTTCCTTCTGGGGTGGTGAGCAAAATCGACTTACTGGCGCAGTCAATGTTCCCTCCATATTTTGACAACCAATCCATGCCTAATATTACATCCAGTCCTTGTGACTCCAATACTATTAGGTTTGAGGGGAACACGTAGTCACCAATCCTTAATGGTAACCGATCACACCATAGGCTAGCCATATACTCTGCTCCTGGCGAGGTTACTAACATGGGTGACCTAAAGTCTTGGGTTGGCAGGTTATACTTATCCACAAATCCCCTTGATATGTATGAATGCGATGCACTAGTATCAAAAAGAACAATTTCAGTAAATGACTTAACCAAAAACTTACCTATTAATGCATCTGGTTGTGCTTCAACCTCCTCCACACTAACGTGGTTCACTTGTCGCCTGTTGAAAGGGTAGGGCTTCTTCCCAGAGCTTCCATTGCCATTTCCATTCTTTCCTTCAGAACACTCTTGGCGTAATGTCCATTTTTCCCGCACTTGAAACAAGTAATTTGACTTAGATCCTTCTTGGCGGGCGTTGCTGGGTTGGAACGGTTCTGGCCGTTGCTTCCTCCATTCCCATTCCCATTCTTGGGGCCACTATGGTTATGCGAACTCCCTCCATTGGAATTATGGCCTCCATGGTTATGGTGAATGTGTCCTCCCGAGTTCGGGGTAAAACAAGGCATCTGTTGAGCTCCTGAATTGTACTTCCCTTGCCCATACTTCCTATTGTGGTTGTCAATCTGCTGCTGCTTCCCTTCAATCATGAGAGCTCTATCTACCTACTCCTGGTAGTTGTTGAAGGTTGCCACCATCAACTGCATGCTCAGATCATCATTCAGTCCTTCCAGAAACTTCTCTTGCTTAGCTGCATCTGTTGCAACGTCATCCGGGGCATAACGTTCTAACTTACTAAAATCATCCACATACTGGCCCACTGTGCGTCCTCCTTGGCACAAATTGCAAAACTCGCGCTTCTTCATGGCCATAGCTCCTGATGAAACACGGGCAGTGCGAAAAGCCTGCTGAAACTGGTCCCATGTAACAGTGTTGATGGGGTAAGTGGCTGTGAAATTCTCCCACCATGATGTTGCGAGTCCATCAAGCTGATGTGCGGCAAAACACACTCTCTCCGCATCTATGCATCCTGCAGTGGTCAACCCCCTTCCAATCTTGCGGAGCCAATCATCTGCAACAATCGGCTCGGTGCTACTAGAGAACACCGGCGGATTTAGCTAAAACGGGTTAAGTGATCAACAGGTGGTGGTGGTGGTGGTGGTGGTGGTGGTGGGTTGTTATTGTTGTTGTTCCCCTAGTTCTGGCTCTGGACTAGTAGTTGCATAAAGGTATTCTGCTGCTGGATCAACTGAGTGAGCTCCAGCGGGAAAGCAAATCCATTGTCACGTCTCGGTGGCATCTAATGGGTTTAGAAAAGATGACAAAACATAATAGAATGAGATCTAGAGGGAAAACACTACCCATATGCACATGAGACAAACATAAACATATCACTTCAATCAATTCAAACAAGGGCATACAATCGGTCTAACTATCGTTTCAAAAGTGCTCGGACTATACTATATACACGGGGGAATACTACTACTGATATGGTGGTCGACTAGAAGTTTTAATCGGTGGAAGAATCCATGATATCTGCTCCAGCTTCATCAACATAGTCATCATCGCTATTGTCAGGGTCTGAGTCGGTGTCGTCGATGATGATGTAATTCTCCGGACAAGTGGAATCGTCGTCTTCTCCTCCTGGTGTGGGGTCTCCCATGAATACTCCTAGCTTCCTCGTTAAATCGTCATTCTTCTCCACGAGTATCGTCATTTCCTCCTCATATCCATCGCATATAGACTTGAGTTCTTCCTCCAGCTCCGTAATCCTGGTCATTGCCTTCTTCGGATCTATCATGCCTGCGCACATTTGGTGATCCTGGCGATGAATGTGCTGGTTTAACTCCTGGATGAAAGCTGCAATAGACCTGTCCCTCCTGGTGCTGATCATCTCCCATTGCTCATCTCGGCGCCCAAAAATCTGGTAGATAGTATCCTTGAGGTCCTTGTGGTAAACTTCTTTAATGCGTCCCATGGTGATGTGGGCTGCCATGCTCTTTCCTAGACTCCAGGTTGGTGCATCAAAGGAAAACTCTATGGGCTCAGTGACTAGCATGAACGTCCTTCCTGGAACTTGAACTCAAATCATCCAATGCTCTTCTTCTGGTAAAGTGGCGATGTAGGTCCCGGTGAAGCTTGGTATTCCGATGTTCAGGTACCTAGTAACTTCCTTCAAGTGTCGTCCGAAAGGGGTGTCTTCATCCGGTTGTGTGAACTTGTTCCTTGCATCCGCCATCCTATAGAGTAGAAAAGGGAGAGGAGTCAGAAATGAGAAGAGAGAGAGAGAGTGACCTATGGTTTTAGCTTAGTGGTCGTGTCCTACAGTCAGCGTGTGCTCTGATACCATCTTGTAGCGACTAGACCTCAAACAGTCTAGTCTTTGTGCATTAGTGTCATCCCTGGATCGGTACTGCTGACACGCACAACACTTGAGGATTTATAATAGAGTTCCAATCACACACTTATTACATCGAATGTCTCAAAAGAGAACTTATTACAATAATATGGCTTAAGGCCATCTAAAAACGATAACAGCAGAAGGCTTGGAAGATAAAGTGAGTCCATCAACTCCAACGGGGCGTGTACAATGACCTATGGCACCTTACTCGTTGTCTGAAAAGTCTGCAACATGAAACGTTGCAGCCCGAAATGGGTAAGCACATGGAATATGCTGGCAATTTAACACATGAGTAATGAACAGAATAATTGCTATCACTACATGCATATATGGCTGGTGGAAAGCTCTATGGGTACAAATTTGCATAAAGCCAATTTTTTCCTACAACAAAGGAATAAATTTATTTAACTATCATGGTGGTTGTTAAACATTGAGAAGGTTCCTCCAACTCAATCCCAATTAAGCATCATCATTAAACACAACCAAATTAACTTTAGAGTGATGAGATCAACATGATAATCCAAGAACCAGATACTCAAAACGTCCATAACTGGGGACACGGCTAACCATGATTAGTTTATACACTCTGCAGACGTTTGCGCACTTTTCCCCACAAGACTCGAACACATCCATGATCGGAGATTCGAGACACAGTCTTTCTGAAGCATTAACTCTCTACTTTGGGTAGACAGTACCACCTACAACCCACTACATCTACTAGTCTACCTCTTCAAGAGCTTAACGCAACTTACTCAACTATGCCAGAGCCCATATTGGCTTGTGGCTGCACACGGAAGTTTCTAGCATGAATAATCTTATGATGCCTTTGAGCCTGGGTGGCAGACCGTAGGATGATCACACGGGTACTCCAGGATATCCTAGGACAACACTGGATTCTCCAGGTGCCCTGACAACCACTGGGTACTCCAGGGTGCCTCAAGCAATCCACCCATATGTGTATTTAAGTAGCCACCTTAAGTCAACCATTAATTAACAATACTCACATCTGTCATGAATACACTCACCCAACCATGTCTACAAGCATAGCATAGCAATATAAGCATCACGTAAAAGTAACTCCCAAAGGTTTGATAATAAACAGGGTAATAGGTTCTACCTCATCATCTACTTACCAAAACCCACATGTTAATCAAATCCTAACCATGCAATGTTTGAGGATTTGATCTAATGCAATAAAACTGGGTAGTAAAGAGGTATGATCAAAGTGTTACTTGCCTTGCTGATGATCCGCAAAACCTAGAGACTCGTAGTAGCACGTTTCGCACTCCGGGTACTCTATCGCAAACAAAACAAGCATACAATAAGCACTCAACTAGAAGCACGGGTAAAACTCAAATAAGATATCTAACCAGAAATTTCAACTTAAGAACTCCGGTTTGCAAAAAGAATCAAAGCAAACAAAGCAACGAAACTCAAACTGCGGAAGAAACAAGATCCGTTTACTAATCTGGACTAAAGTCCAATTTTACAGTACCAAAATCTTGTTCAAGTTGGTTAAACATAAAGAGGCTTCGAGACGAAGATCTAGGCGCTTGAATCGCCTGATTCCGATAAACGAGCGAAAAGATAAACTAAAACGAAAATCAGGGCAGAAATCACGATCGAAAATAATCGCGGAAAACCCTGGAAAAAGATAAACTGACGAACAGGCTAACGAACTAACGTTCGCTGTCTATGGCTAACGGGTGAACACCGTTCGTTAAAACAAACATACGGATGAGCGTCCGCTATTTAACTAAACCGGGAAAAACCGAACCGATCTAATCTAAAAAACGAATCTAGGTTTTTTTTTAAAAACAAACGGTTTTCTCGAATAAACTGGCAGCGGCGGCGGTTATACCTCTGGCGAAATCGGTGGTGGCGGCGGGATCGGCGGCGGCGGCTCCTACGGCAACGGCGGTTGGCGACGGGGTAGCGGAACGGGCGGCGGCGGTCGGCGGAACGGCGGCGGCGGCGGCGGCTGTCGGCGTTGGCGTCGGTGGCTCCTCCGTGCGGCGGCAGTGGCGCTAGGGCGGCAGCGGCACTAGGGTTCGGGTAGCGGGGCGGGCTGGCGGGGCTGGCAGCTCGGGCCTCGGCCTTATAAGAGGTCGGCGGGTCGGTGTCCCAGGTGGACACGGCCTCGTAGGTCGGTTTCCTTTTTCTAAATAATTCCGATGCGCAGAAAAACGATTAAAAGAAATACTAAACGGACTCCAAAAATCCTGAAATAAATTTTCCCCGTCCTATAAAAATAAGGCGGACAAGGTGAACATTTATTTGGGCCTCCAATGCAATTTTGAAAAACGCATTTTTTCCTAATTCAAATAAAATAGCGATAAAACTCCGAATAAAGTACTTATTTGATTTTAATATTTTTCCTCCAATATTTCTTTATTTTGGGGAAGTCATTTTATCCCCTCTCTTTATTTTTCTTAATGGAAATATTTGAAGAGAAAAATAATTAAAACCAAACAATCCCCTTTTCAAAATTTGAGAAAACTCAAATATGAAAATAACGAAATCCCCAACTCTCTCTGTGGGTCCTTGAGTTGCATAGAATTTCTAGGATCAACCCAAAATGCAATAAAATATGATATGCAATGATGATCTAATGTATAACATTCCAAATTGAAAATTTGGGATGTTACACTGGAATTCTGGACCGGAAAGGAGCAAATCTGAGAGACCTATTCTGCACAACTCCAAAAGTCCTGAAAATTTAGGGAGCATTATTTTGGAATATATAAACAATATTTGGCGAAGAAAATAGCAAAGGGGACCAACCAAGAGGCCACAAGCCTGGGGCGCGCCCTACCCCCCTAGGCGCGCCCCTAGGGCTTGTGGGACCCCTGGCAGGTCTCTAGTGTCCACCTTCTGCTATATGGAGGGTTTTGACCTAGAAAAAATCATAAGGAAGATTTCGGGGCGAAGCGCCACCATCTTGAGGCAAAACCTGGGAGAAGCAATCTAGGGCTTCGGTGGAGCTGTTCGACAGGGGAAACTTCCCTCTCAGAGGGGAAAATTGAAGCCATCATCATCACTAACGATCCTCTCATCGAGAGGGGGTCAATCTCCATCAACATCTTCACTAGCACCATCTCCTCTCAGACCCTAGTTCATCTCTTGTATCCGATCTTTGTCTCAAAACCTCAGATGGGTACCTAAGGGTTGCTAGTAGTGTTAATTACTCCTTGTAGTTGATGCTAGTTGGTTTATTCGGTGGAAGATCATATGTTCAGATCCTTAATGATATTTATTACTCCTCTGATTATGAACATGAATATGCTTTATGAGTAGTTACGTTTGTTCCTGAGGACATGGGAGAAGTCTTGTTATAAGTAATCATGTGAATTTGGTATTCGTTCGATATTTTGATAAGATGTATGTTGTCGTTCCTCAAGTGGTGTTATGTGAATGTCGACTACATGACATGTTGTAGGGTGAAACCCTAGATGGGATCTTTTCACACTTGGAAGGGGGAAAGAGAGAACACGCAAGAACACAAGGAGGAAATCACTCAAACAAACCCAAATAACACATCCACTAGAGTAGCATACATGAGATCCACAAGCTTACAAGAACAATTCAAGGAGATTAGCACTAGGGTAAAGTTCTTCCCACTCCTAGGAGATGAGGTCTTGATGTTGATCTTCTCCAAGAGGAGGCCTTTAAAATCCACAAGGATTCTTCCCAATGTAACATCCCAAATTTCCAATTTGGAATATTTTACAATTATTAGCTAAGCATCTATGCATGTTGTTTGAAATTTGAGTGGTTTTTGAATTTTCAGAGGCAGTTGAGTTTTTCTTGAATTTGAACTTGATTGGCAATTGAAATTTATTTCAAAAATGCCTGACAAATACTTGAGCAAAGTTATGAGAGGAATAAACATGACACTCCAAAATGTCAGAAGAAAATATTGCAAAAAAGTTTGAATTCAATTTTGAATTTTATTTGGGATATTCAGAAAATGTTTTTTTTAGTTTTTGTTTTGCCTCTAGAAAATGTCCATGTTTATATATATATATATATATATATGTCCTATATAAAATATTTCCCCTGAGTTTTTTAATATATATATGTCCTATATAAAATATATTTTTTATTATTTAGCTTTTCTCCCTTTGTAGTAATTCAAAAAAAAGGAACCCCCCCCCCCCCGAGCTGGCCAGGCCGACATCCCAGCTAGCGAGGCTGCAGCCCACCAGCGCGCCCGAGCCGCCAGCCCAGCCAGGGAGCGCAGCGCCCGCGCCCGAATCCCTCTCGCATCGGCCGCCCGATCGCTCCTCTCTCTTTCTCCCTCACTGATCCACAGGCCCCACCCTTCTCCTATCCCCTGGCGCACGCAATGCCGCGCCAGAGCACGCCCAACGCCGCAGCCATTCCGATTCTCTCGGGGTCGCGCTCTGACTCGCCCTCCTCCGCAAGAAAGATGTCCTATATAAACCCCTCGCCATCCTCTCCCGATCCCCCCTAAAATCCTAGCCTAAACGCCACCATAGACCACGACCTTGCAAAATGCATCTCGTCGCCGCCACCTCGGTTCGCCGTCGTTGCCGACTCTGATGAGGATTTTCCTGCCCTCCAAGCACCTTCACCCGAACCTCCTCTTCGTGCCACACCTCCTTGACATCATCTACCTATCCAAGAGCCCCCGATGTCGACAACCTCGAGCTCGATGCCGACCGCCGGAGTTGTAGCTCACACAGGGAGCCGCTGACGTCGGCCCGAGCCACCCCGACATCACCACCACCTCCGTAACACTCTGTCGCCCCTCCTCGACGTCTCCGCTGTCGCCCCAGACCACCGGAGCCGCTGCACCGCTATCGCCCGAGTCGTTGCCGACGTCTCCGTCCATTGTCGTTGTTTTCTGTAAGCCCACGCTCTCCCCGCCGTCCGATCTTGTATGAACGCCTAGGATTAGATCCTGCGAAGAGTTAGTTTTTTTCTATTTAGCCAGTTTTAGTTCTGGTTTATTTTCGGTTAGTAGTTCTTGGTTCAGTCAAACCGTCCGTTTTGGCTTTTCTGTTTAAGCCACGAGCGAGTTTTAGTTAATCCCTGAGCGTTAGATAGGCCCAGTCGAGTCTGTTTTCTTTTTTTGTTTTAGTTTAGTTTCTATTTTTAGCAGAATAGTTCTGTTTTTGTAAAAGTTGTATCTTTTAGGTTGTTTATTGTTTTTAGTTGATTATTTTTTTGTTAGTTTACAAATTTCCTTTAGTTTCTGTAGAAAATAGGTTAGGCCATGTTTATGTTCATAAAAGTAGTTATAGTTTTAGTCAGATTAGTTTTTCTGCCATAAATTGAGTTAGTATTATTTTATTTTAGTGATTCTTTTTGCTACTGCTTAGTTTTGACCTTGCCTAGCAGTAGGAACTTGTTGGGGTGTTTTTAAATTGTATTAAAATTAGTATTAGTCGAAATCAAGCTTTCTAGTTTTATTTAGCTTGCTACTGTTTCATGTTGTTCTAGCTATTATAGAATTTTATTTTTCCTATGTTATAATTTATTTTAGATAAGTTTCTGTAGTTACAAAGGGTGAACTTTTATTAACAATAAAATAAAAGGTTTTATTTTATTTTATTGCTAGTATTGTTTTAGGCATAATAGGAGTTCTATATTAGTTTTCGATGTGATTCTTATTGCACCTAGTTTATATGTTGTTTTCCTTCTGTTAGTTAGCAAAACCCTTGTTTAGGTTCTGTTAAGAAAAGTTTTAGTAGGATAAAACTATTTCTTAGTTGTTGCTTGAAGTGATGAAAACCTTGATTTGATGTCTTCAAGTTTTCTTTGGTTTTGGTTTGAGTGCTTAGGTGATTTACTTTAACTTGTTGTTATGTTATATTGTAGTATACTTATTTGTGCTATTGTTTGATTCGACAGAATTCCCGGAGTGCGAGGCTTGCTATTACGAGTCACTAGCTTTCGAAGACCGTCAACCAGGCAAGTTATTTGATCATGTTTTACAATACCTATGATTTTATTGCATTAGAATTATTCCTCCCCACCATGCATGCAGTAGGAGAATTTTAAGTTATGTTCTTGAGTAGTATCATGAGATAGGATGAACCCCTTTTTCCTTGTTACCAATGCCCGGGACGATGTAGTTGATTGATATGCTTTCATAGACGTGGTTGGTTGAGTGATTCATAAGGGAGATGTGAGAGTCAAGATGATGACAACCCCATGACTTCAAGCTCAAGATGGACTTCAAAATTCACTACTGGGTGGAGGACGGTTGACGGGCACCCTGGAGAAACCAGCGGATGGCCGGGATGCATGGAGAAGCGCCATGACATCTTGCGGAAAGCTTCACCCAGCCACGAAGAGACAGATGGATACCCCATTAACCGGAAGCTTACCTGTGCAGCCGCAAGCCATTATGGTCTCTGGCTTGGTCGACCCTAGGCGTGACTCTGGCCGGACGGTGCTACAAGATGTAGAAGAACGGTAGGATTGGATGGCCACCGTGTGGGGACCCCGACTCATAAGTCGTGATCACCGAATGCACGTGTACAATGATCCCAGAGATCAATGCTCATTGAACACACAGAAGCTGAATAACAAAAGTCTTACATCCATACATATCGTATTACACAAGTAGGACCATTATGGTCGAGCCTTGAGTATAACATCGCAGCGGAAATCTTCGTCGATAACTTGGACCCATGCCATCTGCCTTAACCCTACAGGCATTCTGACTGGGAAATGTCCTAGCTCACATGCTCGTCGCCGAAGTATTCTTCATCATATCCTGTTCTTTCATGCCTGGCCAATAAAATAATCAGTGGCAAGCCAATGAGTACTTTGAATGTACTCGCAAGCAACCCATGTTTTGGTTCAAGATACAACAATGCATGATATAGGTAAATTTTTGCAGAAAGCTAGTTTTGAGTGCAATGACATGTTCAACAACTTGTAAGACATGCATCAGGAGAATTCAAGTAACCATGAGGACAGGTTACAGATATCAACATAAATAGAGTGGGCACCAACCCAACTCAATCATGGCAAGTCCTTTGGCTTGACCCAAGTAGTTTTATCAACTCACACACACGGTTGTAAAACTCTGGACATAGTTTCAGCAGCACCGCCCAACTGTCCTTGACCGTGGACACGGCTATTCGAATAGTTTTACACTCTGCAGAGGTTGCACACTGTACCCACAAGATCCGGGGAACTTCCATGTCATCCACGACCCGGGATACCTCAAGTACCCGGGGTAAGCACCCGATCACTACCTTTCCCTAGACGACACTAACATGGACTCCACTCGATTGGTAGTAACCCCCGTGCCCAACATTATCACATAACATTTTCGTGGAGCCACGCTCCATAACCATCTCACATCACAAGCACGGGGTACCAACGGTGTGTCCGGTGCCCCATAAAAATGTTCTTGGCCGCCCTACCTGGCACGACCCCGTCCCGAGAGAGAGCACCAACTCTTCCCCCTCACTAGTAATGCGGGCTCCAAGCTAGTATCGGCCTAGGTAATCAATAATGCCCTTTCCCATATAAGGGTAGAGTGGTTGCGCATGTATGGTTGGGACAGTCATCAAATCTTAAATCTAATCCGTTTTCGAAAACAACACACACACTTGCCTCGGTACACCACTTCGTCATCAAGTGGTTACCCATCTCATCATCTCCCTCGGGCATAAGTGGCACCCGACGAGGTTTTCAAAAAGTCTTTTGAAAATGCTTTGTCTCCTTCACCATGCATAAACCCGTCCCTTTTTGCGTAGCATCTACTTTAGCATCCTATCTACTCCCACCGGCATAACCCTCATAAGAAGGTAGGGTCATGCACAATGCAAGTATCAACGAGGAAGTACGGTGGCAACCCATCAAAGTGGTTACCACCTCGTCATGATTCCGTTGCAACAACAATATGGTGCTATATGACATGCATAAAAAGGGTTTCATAGACATGGTCAAAGGGCTGCTTGCCTAGTTCATCAGAGTCTTGAGATCTTCTGGTCCTTCTCCAAGTTCCCCGTCTAGTTTGTTAACTAACATCGAACCAATCATAATAAGCAACACAGCAAGGCAGAAAATAAAAGTGCTCTAAAAATGTGAGTTGGACTTTCCTAGTATACCTCTGGTCATATGAGGAATGACCAAGGTGATTTCATTGGAAGTGGATCAATGGATATTTCTAAACATTTCGATATGATGGAATCAAGGGATTTGTGGATTTGCAAGAAGTGTATACATATATATTTTTGAAAAATGAGCAAAGGCACTCATTTAACAAACCATGATTTTAGAAGCGTCCAGGAGTTGGTTTCACTGGATTTGGAGTTCAAATGATTTTCCTATGAATTTGCAAAGTTGGCTATACATGAAGAAATAGACCATTATTTGAGGTGATACACAAAATATTAGTAAAAATGTTCAAAAACTAAGTTCTGAACTTATAGACATCTAGGATTTTGAATCATGGAATTTGAATAAAAAATGGGCTCTTTGTGATTTTTCTAAAGTTCATTACAGAAATGGAAAAACAAGATTTGATAAATGTTTGTGAAGAAAAAGTATCTGGAAAAATGTGCATGTTGCACCAACAGGTAGATCATGATTTATAGAGTCACTAGAAATTTGAATCATCAAATTTGGAGTCCATCTGAATTCTCTAGAGATTTTACAATATTTATAAAAAGAGAAAAAGGAAGAAAAGATGTCAACCTTATAAAGCGCACTGGGCGAAGCCTAGCTAAACAGCGCCTACTGGGCTCGGCCCAGTGGCTGAGCTGCGCGAGGGAAGAGGTGACGCCGAAGGCGCACTATAGGAGAGCGCCACCCAGCGGGGCAAGCGGACCGGCTAGAAGTCGTTTCCACTTAACCAAAAAGGTGGGCCGGCTCGGTCACCTCTGCCGCTGACGGGCGGGCCACCTGCCAGCTGGCGGGGTGGTCGTCCCCTACCTCGCGCCTGAGGCAGAGGAGCGTCAAGGGAGGCGAGGCCGAGCGCGCGTCGGTGCTTATCCCCGGCGACTCCGGCCATCCCCGGTGGCGTTCGATGCACCGACGTACTAGGGACGCCGAGACGCGTCCATCCAGGGGCTTCACGTGGGCTGGGAGGATCTGGGGCGACGGCGGCCTTGGAGCCGGCGGGCGGCGTCAGGAGTGGATGGGCGCGACGCCGTGGGCACAAGGGCAGGGGGATAAGGATCGGGATGGCTCCGCTGTCCTGCAGCGCTTCTCCAGGTGGTCGGAGGGGAGGCCCTGGTTCGCCGGAGCCGGGTGGAGGCCGACGGCGACCATGGTAGCCATGGAGGGGGCAGGAGGGCGCGAGGGGTAGAGGGGTATTCTCTGGGAGATTGTTGGGGAAGAGGTAGAGCGGGAAGAAGTCGTAGGAGAGCTCGGGAGGGCCTCTAAATAGAGGGGCCGTGGTGCATCGTGGACGCGGCCTACGACACACTCGGGTGAGGTCGTGGAGGGGAGAGGAGAGAGGTTTAGGTGGGGGCTGGTAGCTTACCGTGTCCCAGATGCCGAGGCGGCCTCGTGAGACACGCTGGGGAGGCCCGAGGTGGCCGTAGGCGGTTGGCAGGGGGCGGCTACAGTGCGGGAGCGCACTGTAGGGTGCTCTAGAGCGTGCAAATGGACGGCATGCCATTTTTTGGCAAAGTGGGCACGGCCAAGCATGTCTGGTAGCTCTAGGGAGGAGTAAAGAATGAGGGGAAAGCCTTGGATGCCTTGGGTGGCCACTGGAGTGAGGAGGGAGGTGAGGAAGAGGGGTTCAAGGGCTGTCCAGAGAGGTAAAAGAGGTGGTTTCACCCCTCAATTATTGATCTGAGATGCAGCCATTGCTACTGGAGGTAGAAGAGGTCTAGGAAGGGCTAAGGTAAAAAGTTGAGGCCATGGAGAAGAGTGGAAGTGGTCAAAACAGGGGATTTAGTAAAATGGCAGAAGGTGTTTGATGCTGGTTTGGGCAATAAGGTGAACTCCTCTTGTCATGAGGCTTGACAGGGTCAAATGGCATGAGATAATAATAGGTTCCACCAAGGTTGAGTCCATTTGTGCAAAGTTGCCAATGCAACTTTTGTAAACCCTAGAAATTAGCAGAAATGAACTTGTGTAGATCTAGTTGAGCAAATCACTTCTCCTTGATGCACCACTTGGTGTATTGGCCTCATTTGGTCATGTGAATATGCTCACCAAAGTTGGGGTCAAGGAGAGAAAGTTGGTAGTACAAAGTTGTTCAAATTAGATTCTGGTCAAAGAGGGTTTTGGGGCACTTTGATCAATATAACATTTTCTCCAACTTGTGACATTTGTTCTAGATGAATGATTAGACCATTTGAGAATGTTCATAAGATTTGATAGTATTTAGACATGTTTGGCAATGTAAAGTTTCTCAAACTTCAAAATGGACAGAAATGGTTTTGAGGGGATTTCATGGGGTTATACTATTGTCCATGACATGATAATTGTCAAGATCATCCAACATGTCATATGTGACATGATAGAATTTTCTTGGAATTTTTGGAGAATATTTCCTTTGTAAATATTTCAAAAGCTTGAAATATCCAGAAAGGGTTTTTGAGGGATTTGACCAATATTTTGAACATGACCATGTGTTGAAACTCTTATATATGGACAATATATGTACACTGAGTTTCCCTGATTTTTGTCAAATATTTTTGAAATAATAAAATGATTTTTCCCTATTAAAGACCATTTCTGGCCTTAAGAAAAAGCTTTTAAATAAAATAGGAAAATAACTTTTAAAATTATATTTTTGTGGTTTCTGGGTATCCTATATCTAATAGGAGTCAAATATATTTTTGGAAAGATTTTTACTGCCCTTAATTAAGTACTTGCAGTGCAAACCTCAATTCAGGGGTTTTGGAAAACTAATTTTTGAAAATACTATTTGGCCAAATTATTTTTGTAAGAAATTATTTTATGTCCTATACACATGGCATGATCATTGGTCAAGGTTTTTGGATCAAGGGGAAGGAGTATAAGGGTTGGAGAATTTATTTGATTTTTAGAGCACTTGCAAACAACAGTCAAACATTCAATCAAAGCAAAGACAAAACACTCAAAAGTTTTTGTCAAACCACATTTTAGCATGATTTATTAACTTAAGTGTTGTGGCATGAAAATCAGGGTGTGACAGACCTACCCCCCTTACAAGAATCTCATCCCCGAGATTCCCAAACTAGGCGCGGAAAGGGATACAGAAACTTGGATCTGGGGTAGTCTTCAAGTACTCATGTTGCTTCTGCTTCCGTGTAGTGCTCCATTGAGCTTGAAGTACTTGATGGTGTGGCTTCGTGTATGACGCTCTTCTTGATCTAGGTTGCTAATGGGTAGCTCGTGGTAGGTTAGATTGGGCTAGGGGTCGATGGCTTGGTGGTTAGTGCCCTCGTAGAGATCGGGCAAGTTAGGAAGTTGGAAACACTTTCGGGGTTGTGATGCATGGAAAGCATTGTGCACATCAGGTAACTCAGGTGGCAACTCCAGCTGGTAACTGTCTTCTCTTCGTCTCGTAGTGATCTCAGAGGGGGTTGTTAAATTTTTGGAGTGATCACGAAGGGGGCCGATGAATCTTGGTGCGGGTCTCCTTGTCATGGAAATGCTTGGTTCCTTAGAGAGGAGTGGCTTGTAGATACACCTGGTCTTTGACGTGGATGTTTACTTCTTGATGATGGTGGTAGTTCTTCCTCCTTGGCATGGCGGTCTTCAAATGTTCCTGGACTAGCTGAACAACTCTTCTTCCGTCTTCGGGTGAACAAGTAGGTCATAAAATGATGATGACAACTATCTTGTCTAAGCACTCCATGAAGACTTTGTTCATGGGGTACATAAAGTAGGTTGGGGAATTAGTGGTGGTCTTGTTGAGTGTGGGCCAAGGTGGTTCTAGATCTAGTGTCAAGGTCCTAAGGTCCTGATCCCACCATGTTGTAACATGGTAGGGCTTAAGGGTTTCAAAGATTCTAGTGTGCGAGTGAACATTTATCATCTTATCTTTAAGCACGGTTTCTGAGATGCCAATAGTCTATCTAGTCCTTTAAACAAATCACATCATATCACTGATAGCATCATTTTGCATAGGTCAACTCCAATCATCACTCATGTGATTCATATCCTCATGGCTCCCGAGAGGAGGTCTAACAAAATCATATATTTCTATGATCCCCAAACTCATATGTATGGCTACCCCTAAAAATCCATGGGTAGAGCATACAAGCTTCCAAGCTGGAATAAAACATGACAATCCAAGTGCTCATCCTATTCTTCCAAGATCCATGTTAGTGCATCTCTATCCTAAGGAAACATGTCGTAAGCCACTCCAAGATCTTGTTTCCTTCCTATGAATCAACTCCAGTAGCCCATTAACTTTCATCAATCACTACACAATCCATTAATTCTACAAATCCAATGCTTATGGTGTTCCACATGATCTTCTAAAGTCCTTATAATCCCCAAATACTTGAAAAGGCTATCTCTACTATAGTCGGTCCACCAATTTCCATTATCATGGTCAAGTAAACTCCAAGGTCAAGCTTATATAGAACCCTAAATCAACTCCGACAATTAATCCAATCTCTTAGTTTATTGTCCACCGAGAACATGGTATCGTGATTGAGATCATCAGTCTAAACCCAAATTACTCCAAACCATGTAGACTTACTCACCACCTATACTCCACTAGGATCACCTATTTAAATCCAAATCTCTTGTCCAACAAGGAATCCTACATGTTCCCCCAAGTCATTTACGTAATATCAACTGTTTCCTATCAATATCCCATGGCTAAGTTAAATCCAAATACTTACAATTATCCTACTAAATCCAATTTACTCAGGGGTAATGAAAGCTATGCTAATCTATACTCATGATCCCACCAAGTTCATCTACCAACATCAAAGCCTCATAATCCACCAAATAGTCTCATATAATTCCTCAAGTCATTGATATAAACTCATCAAGTCATTTGTCCTCTATTCCTATATCCTCAGATTGGTCCTCCCTATGGCATCGTCAGTTTTGGTGCTATCTTAGGATGATAATGTGCTCGTTCACTATGTCCACTAGTTCCTAATGAACCCAGTGATAAGCAAGGTTACGGAGGCTTAACAGGTTCTCTTGCAATTCTGTGGGTTAAGCACATGGTTAAGGATTCGAGATGGGGTATCTTATGAAGTCTCAAAGGGTCTAGGAATGGGTTCCCAATCTTGAGGAGTAGACATAACGCTACTGGGTTGCACTTGGTCGAGGAGGCTGCAACAAAAGTCTCCAGTGCTCGTTGGTTGTCGAAGTAGAATCCTCGGTGTACCTTGTCTTGTCGATCTTCAGTTAAGGAGAGAGAGATGAGAGGGAAAAGTAGCATAGAGGAGGGGAATGCCTAAAGGGGGTTCTATAGTGCTAGTGCAAACAAATAGGTGCAAGGAGGGCCAAACAAAAGAAACAAGGTGAGGAAGGTGATATAGTCGCATACTTGTCGCCTAGGGCAAAAGTGCGACCTATATCAAAACACAAACAAATAAAAACAAGCAACACACAGTCATGGTTCTATTCGAACTATCATACGGACTCGACTGCGCATAGGGGGTACACGACTCATCCTACCCTAGGGGTTCTCGGACTCAGTAGTCGTGCCTTGTGCCTCGTACAGTCTCCTGAGTTTTCCTCAAGTGTTGCTACGTCTCTTGTTTGATGAAACTATCTGGGTTGAGCCTGAAGAATCTTCGACAACTTCTCGCCTGTTGAAGTGATGGGGTGAAGGTGGATCCTCGTAACTGGCATTGACTTGGTCTTCTATTGTCTTCTTAATCACGACGATCCCTTTTTGTCTTCTAAGCCACCGATGGTACCAGGTAGGTAATCCTTTATGCAATGACATTATCAGGGCGTAACAGAGGTCCATCATGTCAGTTACGTTGATGACAACATCGACACCAAGAGCGGGGGATGAGGAGAACCGTTTTCCTGCTCACTAGGGTGAGGCGGACCAAATGGCTAGGTTCTCATCCATCGATGGTTGCCGATACAACAACGGTAGTGGCAGGGTTACTCTATTAGCGATGTATATCATGATCTTTGCATATTCTATGCCCTGGTCATCGTAAGCTAAGGTTGCATCATCTTGGGGGCAGTGTCAAGGGTGTCACCATCTCCTGGGTCTTCAGGTCCTCATTCCTCGAGGATGTATCTTCTGTTGGTATCGTCTTGTTGTGATGTCGCCAATCTTGTGTTCAGGAGGTGTGGGTGAATGTCTGACAAGGCATCTTCCTTCTAGATTATCCACAAGGATTACAAGGAATCCAGTGGTCAGGGGCATAAGGGTTCTAGCGACCAAAGGTTTTGAAGGGGAAGAGATTAATAAGGAAAGTATACCTTAGTTTGCGAAAAACTGAGAAGGTAAGAGAAGTATAGATAGTTTTGAAAATTAGTAATAGTTTTGAAAATAGTTTTACCCTAACTAATGACCATGCTAACTAAGGCTTCCTACAGTCAGGATGGCTCTGATACCAGCTCTTGGGGGACCCCGACTCATAAGTCGTGATCACCGAATGCACGTGTACAGTGATCCCAGAGATCAATGCTCACTGAACACACGGAAGATGAATAACAAGAGTCTTACATCCATACATACCGTATTACACAAGTAGGACCATTATGGTCGAGTCTTGAGTATAACATCACAGCGGAAATCTTCGTCGATAACTTGGACCCATGCCATCTGCCTTAACCCTACAGGCATTCTGACTGGGAAACGTCCTAGCTCGCATGCTCGTCGCTGAAGTATTCTTCATCATATCCTGTTCTTTCATTCCTGACCAATAAAATAACCAGTGGCAAGCCAATGAGTACTTTGAATGTACTCGCAAGCAACCCATGTTTTGGTTCAAGATACAACAATGCATGATATAGGTAAATTTTTGCAGAAAGCTAGTTTTGAGTGCAATGACATGTTCAACAACTTGTAAGACATGCATCAGGAGAATTCAAGTAACCATGAGGACAGGTTACAGATATCAACATAAATAGAGTGGGCACCAACCCAACTCAATCATGTCAAGTCCTTTGACTTGACCCAAGTAGTTTTATCAACTCACACACACGGTTGTAAAACTCTGGACATAGTTTAAGCAGCACCGCCCAACTATCCTTGACCGTGGACACGGCTATTCGAATAGTTTTACACTCTGCAGAGGTTGCACACTGTACCCACAAGATCCGGGGAACTTCCGTGTCATCCACGACCCGCGATACCTCAAGTACCCGGGGTAAGCACCCGATCACTACCTTTCCCTAGACGACACTAACATGGACTCCACTCGATTGGTAGTAACCCCCGTGCCCAACATTATCACATAACATTTTCGTGGAGCCACGCTCCATAATCATCTCACATCACAAGCACGGGGTACCAACGGTGTGTTCGGTGCCCCATAAAAATGTTCTTGGCCGCCCTACCTGGCACGACCCTGTCCCGAGAGAGAGCACCAACTCTCCCCCGTCACTAGTAATGCGGGCTCCAAGCTAGTATCGGCCTATGTAATCAATAATGCCCTTTCCCATATAAGGGTAGAGTGGTTGCGCATGTAAGGTTGGGACAGTCATCAAATCTTAAATCTAATCCATTTTCTAAAACAACACACACACTTGCCTCGGTACACCACTTCGTCATCAAGTGGTTACCCATCTCATCATCTCCCTTGGGCATAAGTGGCACCCGACAAGGTTTTCAAAAAGTATTTTGAAAATGCTTTGTCTCCTTCACCATGCATAAACCCGTCCCTTTTTGCGTAGCATCTACTTTTGCATCCTATCTACTCCCACCGGCATAACCCTCATAAGAAGGTAGGGTCATGCACAATGCAAGTATCAACGAGGAAGTACGGTGGCAACCCATCAAAGTGGTTACCACCTCGTCATGATTCCATTGCAACAACAATATGGTGCTATATGACATGCATAAAAAGGGTTTCATAGACATGGTCAAAGGGCTGCTTGCCTGGTTCATCAGAGTCTTGAGATCTTCTGGTCCTTCTCCAAGTTCCCCGTCTACTTTGTTAACTAACGTCGAAACAATCTTAATAAGCAACACAGCAAGGCAGAAATAAAAGTGCTCCAAAAATGTGAGTTGGACTTTTCTAGGATACCTCTGGTCATATGAGGAATGACCAAGGTGATTTCATTGGAAGTGGATCAATGGATATTTCTAAACATTTCGATATGATGGAATCAAGGGATTTGTGGATTTGCAAGAAGTGTACAGATATATATTTTTGAAAATTGAGAAAAGGCACTCATTTAACAAACCATGATTTTAGAAGCGTCCAGGAGTTGGTTTCACTGGATTTGGAGTTCAAATGATTTTCCTATGAATTTGCAAAGTTGGCTATACATGAAGAAATAGACCATTATTTGAGGTGATACAGAAAATATTAGTAAAAATGTTCAAAAACTAAGTTCTGAACTTATAGACATCTAGGATTTTGAATCATGGATTGGATCAAAAATGGGCTCTCTGTGATTTTTCTAAAGTTCATTACAGAAATGAAAAAACAAGATTTGATAAATGTTTGTGAAGAAAAAGTATCTGGAAAAATGTGCATGTTGCACCAACAGGTAGATCATGATTTATAGAGTCACTAGAAATTTGAATCATCAAATTTGGAGTCCATCTGAATTCTCTAGAGATTTTACAATATTTATAAAAAGAGAAAAAGGAAGAAAAGATGTCAACCTTATAAAGCGCACTGGGCGAAGCCGAGTTAAACAGCGCCTACTGGGCTCGGCCCAGTGGCTGAGCTGCGCGAGGGAAGAGGTGATGCCGAAGGTGCACTACAGGAGAGCGCCACCCAGCGGGGCAAGCGGATCGGCTAGAAGCCGTTTCCACTTAACCCGAAAGGTGGGCCGGCTCGGTCAGCTCTGCCGCTGACGGGCGGGCCCCCTGCCAGCTGGCGGGGTGGTCGTCCCCTTCCTCGCGCCTGAGGTAGAGGAGCGCCAGGGGAGGCGAGGCCGAGCGCACGCCGGTGCTTATCCCCGGCGACTCCGGCCATCCCCGATGGCGTTCGATGCACCGACGTACTAGGGACGCCGAGACGCGTCCATCCAGGGGCTTCGCGTGGGCTGGGAGGATCTGGGGCGATGGTGGCCTTGGAGCCGGCGGGCGGCGTCGGGAGTGGATGGGCGCGACGCCGTGGGCACAAGGGCAGGGGGGATAAGGATCGGGAGGGCTCCGCTGTCCTGCAGCGCTTCTCTAGGTGGTCGAAGGGGAGGAGGGGAGGCCCTGGTTCGCCGGAGCCGGGTGGAGGCCGACGGCGACCATGGCAGCCATGGAGGGGGCAGGAGGGCGCGAGGGGTAGAGGTGTCTTGTCTGGGAGATTGCTAGGGAAGAGGTAGAGCGGGAAGAAGTCGTAGGAGAGCTCGGGAGGGCCTCTAAATAGAGGGGTCGTGGTGCACCATGGACGCGGCCTACGGCACATTCGGGTGAGGTCGTGGAGGGGAGAGGAGAGAGGTTTAGGAGGGGGCCGGCAGCTTGCCGTGTCCCAGATGCCGAGGCGGCCTCGTGAGACACGCTGGGGAGGCCCGAGGTGGCCGGAGGCGGTTGGTAGGGGGCAGCTACAGTGCGGGAGTGCACTGTAGCGTACTCCAGAGCGTGCAAATGGCCGGCATGCCATTTTTTGGCAAAGTGGGTACGGCCAAGCATGTCTTGTAGCTCTAGGGAGGAGTAAAGAATGAGGGGAAAGCGTTGGATGCCTTGGGTGGCCACTGGAGTGAGGAGGGAGGTGAGGAAGAGGGGTGCAAGGGCTGTCCAGAGAGGTAAAAGAGGTGGTTTCACCCCTCAATTATTGGTCTGAGATGCAGCCATTGCTACTGGAGGTAGAAGAGGTCTAGGAAGGGCTAAGGTAAAAAGTTGAGGCCATGGAGAAGAGTGGAAGTGGTCAAAACAGGGGATTTAGTAAAATGGCAAAAGGTGTTTGATGCTGGTTTGGGCAATAAGGTGAACTCCTCTTGTCATGAGGCTTGACAGGGTCAAATGGCATGAGATAATAATAGGTTCCACCAAGGTTGAGTCCATTTGGGACAAGTTGCCAATGCAACTTTTGTAAACCCTAGAAATTAGCAGAAATGAACTTGTGTAGATCTAGTTGTGCAAATCACTTCTCCTTGATGCACCACTTGGTGTATTGGCCTCATTTGGTCATGTGAATATTCTCACCAAAGTTGGGGTCAAGGAGAGAAAGTTGGTAGTACAAAGTTGTTCAAATTAGATTCTGGTCAAAGAGGGTTTTGGGGCACTTTGATCAATATAAAATTTTCTCCAACTTGTGAAATTTGGTCTAGATGAATGATTAGACCATTTGAGGATGTTCACAAGATTTGAGAGTATTTGTACATGTTTGGCAATGTAAAGTTTCTCAAACTTCAAAATGGACAGAAATGGTTTTGAGGGGATTTCATGGGGTTATACTATTCTCCATGACATGATAATTGTCAAGATCATCCAACATGTCATATGTGACATGATAGAATTTTCTTGGAATTTTTGGAGAATATTTCCTTTGTAAATATTTCAAAAGCTTGAAATATCCAGAAAGGGTTTTTGAGGGATTTGACCAATATTTTGAACATGACCATGTGTTGAAACTCTTATATATGGACAATATATGTCCACTGAGTTTCCCTGATTTTTGTCAAATATTTTTGAAACAATAAAATGATTTTTCCCTAATAAAGACCATTTCTGGCCTTAAGAAAAATCTTTTAAATAAAATAGGAAAATAACTTTTAAAATTATATTTTTATGGTTTCTGGGTATCCTATATCTAATAGGAGTCAAATATATTTTTGGAAAGATTTTTACTGCCCTTAATTAAGTACTTGCAGTGCAAATCTCAATTCAGGGGGTTTTGGAAAACTAGTTTTTGAAAATACTATTTGGCCAAATTATTTTTTTAAGAAATTATTTTTATGTCCTATACACATGGCATGATCATTGGTCAAGGTTTTTGGATCAAGGGGAAGGAGTATAAGGGTTGGAGAATTTATTTGATTTTTAGAGCACTTGCAAACAACAGTCAAACATTCAATCAAAGCAAAGACAAAACACTCAAAAGGTTTTGTCAAACCACATTTTAGCATGATTTATTGACTTAAGTGTTGTGGCATGAAAATTAGGGTGTGACACACCAGTAGAGGCCCAGAGGAACTCTTCGGAAGACCCTGATTCATTCGTCCCGTATTCAAACACCAGGCAGTGCGAAGACTTAAAAGGAGGGAACGATTCTTGCGGGTAAAGTGCACCAAACTCTCTAGAGTGAAGACCTAATTGATTAGCTGTGTCCCCGGTTACAAATAATTTGAGCATCTGGAAATTGGAGTATTTTGGAAATCTCAACACCGAACTTAATAAATTATTTGAGGGGTTATTTAATATTTGGGAATGAGACATTGGTTGGCGGAACCATCTCAATAACAACCAACATTTTGTAGTAATTACAAACAAGTCCTTTGTTGTAGGGAAAAACTGGCTTTTTTGCAAAACATAAAACTTAGAACCCCACAGCCAAATTGCATATAGTATTAGTAACTTTATTGTTGTTCTCACTTCATGACTTGCCGGCATATTCAAAAATGCTGACCTACACGGCTGCAATGTCTTATGTTGCAGAGGAGTTTTCCGACCAGGAGTGAGGCTACGATCCACGCTTGGCGATTGCCCTATGGAGTCGGATGGACTCGCTATTCGTCTATGCTTCCGCAGCTTTATTTAGTTTATTTCTCATGAGTTGGCCTTCGGCCAAATTTATTATGATGTAATAAAGACTCGATATGAGAATCGTGTAATAAATTCAGGTGTGATTGAACTTTGAATCTTTTCATCAATGTACTTGTCGGATATCGGGTTCCGGCAAAACCCTTGAGGTTCAAACACTGGGGTGCGCACACAGATTTCCCCCTACCGAATCTCGCTCTCAGCCTCGCCGCGATCTCTAAGCTAGCTCGATGAACTCACAACACAAGAGACACAAGATTTATACAGGTTCGGGCAACCGTTGTGGTGTAATACCCTAATCCTGTGTGTGGTGGTGGATTTCCTCTTGGGCTGATGATGAACAGTACAAGGGGAGAACAGCCTTGTGAGGAGAGGTGTTCTTGAGCTGGTGTGGTGTTCTGCTTGGGAAGGATTCGATCCCTTTATACTATGGTGGCTAGCCCTATTTATAGAGGCACTGGTCCTCTTCCCAAATATTGAGCGGGAAGGGATCCAACAACGGCCATTTTGAAAGGGGACAGCTAGTACAAGCTATCCTGACTAAAGGTGGTCTTCGCCTGTCAAAGGTGCTGGTGATGACACCGTCTTGGGCTCCACGATGACCTGCGTCCTGCCGTCCTGCTGGTCTTGGTCTTGTTGCACCAATATGGAAACCTTTGCCTGATGCCTCAGTACTCTGCGTCTGCGCTTGCCCCCTTAGCACCAAACGGGAAACGAGGACATTGCGCACGCTGGCGCCCACCTGATGCCCGCCTGGTCTTGGTCGTCATGGCTTGCGTCACAGGAACCTCGCGAGGTACCCTTTGCCTTGATCTCTCTGCTTCCCTCGCGAGCCTGCCTGGTAAGGCCGCTCCTGAGGAGGCCTTGCATCATCCTCCCCACGAGGCTTGGCCCCTCGTGATGGTCTTGAGTGTTGGTTGATGAAGACGGGTCGTACTGGGCCACTGGTGGAGCCACGCCGCGGGCCGCAGGCAGGCAAGTCTGGGGACCCCATTCCCAGAACGCCAACAGTAGCCCCCGGGCCCAAGGCGCGCTCGGACTTGGCTTAGCAGTGAAGCCAAAAGGCAAGTGCGGAGCGCCGGCCCCAACAGCATGCGGCCTTGGTCGATGTGTGGCGACTGATTGGACGTGGGCGTCTCCGCTTCCCCATGCTGCCTCGGCAACTGCCCACCTGACAAAAGGCTGGCGCGGGCAAGGCTTGCCTTATTGCTCTTCTTCGTCTTGCTCCAGATCCCCTTCCTCGCTCCTTGCTTCCGAAATCTCCAGATCTGCTTGGATCCCTTCCCCTTTAGCGAGTGATGGCGCCCCGCAAGGCCAAGGTTGATGCGCAACCAGCTTGGTACACGTCGGCCCTGGACGCCCCCAACATGTCGGAGAAGAATCGTGCTGCCACGTGCCTGTTGACGGCGGTGGAGGGCAATGAAAAGGGGGAAACCGAACTCCGGGCTGGCTCTGCCATGCCGGAGGCTCGGGGAAGCACTTTCTACCCCTTCTTCACGAAAGCACGTCGCCGCATGCCTGGTTCCTCCCTTCTCCGACTTCTTCTACGGCGTCCTCCGCCATTACAGGTTGCAGGCCCTCCATCTCCATCCCAACTCCATTCTCCTCTTGTCGATTTTCGCCTACTACTGCGAGGCGCATGTTGGGGTGATGTCGTCCCTGGCTTTGCTGCACCACTTCTTCCTCCTCCAGACCAACAGCGACCACACCTCGGCGTGCACCAATTTCGTCGCGTACGGTAAGGCCAACGTGATCTCGAAGGCCGGGAAGAGGGCTGACAACTTTTGGAGCAAGTGGGTCATGATGGATGCCAAGTGTGTCCACCCCCGGTTGACGCTGCCAACGGAGGTCCCCCAGCCCGATGAAGGGTGGTCTCGCACAAAGCTTGCTGACGATCGGGCGAAGTTGGTGCTAGAGAAGATGAACGCCGACCTGAAGCCGGGCAACGCGAAGGCGGCGAAGTTGACGGGGGTCGTGCTCCTGAGGGAGTTCCTGACGCAACGGGTGGCTCCACTTCAGGCGCGCTCGTGCCCCTTATGGATGCTTGAGGGTGCAGACGACAAACTTAGCCTAACTCCGGTGGCTTTGGCTGATGATGAGCTGGCCTCAGCTCTTCGCCTCTTGGTCGGAGACGACTAGGAGTATCCGGCGGGGGCCTCTGTCCCCTTGTTCCTCCGCGAGGACAGGGCACAGGTGGTGGCTGCTATGCCCACTTTTGATGGATGCGGCCTAGTGCCGGCGACGCTCCCTGTGGTCCAGGGGGCGACGGCACTGGTGGATGTGTCTTCGGGTGACTCCCGCAGAGGAGGAGGAGAGGAAGAAGACGAGGAGCGCGACTCGGAAACGACCCTCGAGGGGACCGGGGAGACCTCCCCCCACGCAGGGCCGACATCCTCCATACCTTGCCAGATGACGACGAGGCCGATGCCGCCCAAGAGGTCGGCGCTGATCTCCCGAGAGACTGCCTCTGCCCAGGCGCCACCTGGAGCCGCCTCCAGCCCTTCTGCTGCACCTTCTTCTGCTGCTGGACCTCTTGCAGCTGCGCCCCAGTCCACGAGGCTCTCGGCCTTCAAGCTTGGCGAGAGGAGGGTGAACTACTCTGCGATAGACCAGTAAGTGTCCGTGCTCTGTCTTGTTCTTGATTATGTTGCTGGTGCCTGACGTTCACCATCGATTGGCTAGGCCGCCGCCTGCGGCGAAGAAGAGGAAGGAGGACGCGGTGACGCTGGCTGGGGCCGATCATTTTGCCGCGGTCCCTCCTTTGTCCGTGGGGAGGGGAGGCGACGGAGTTTGCACCTCCCCTGCCGTTCATCCTCGCAAGGCCTGGAGGAGCACCCTGGTGGGGGGCCAGCCCCCATGGCCCCGCTGGCTCCAGAGGTGCCGATACCCAACGCTGTTGTTGAGGTACCCCAGGCTCGGGAGCCCCCAGTCTCCTGAGCCGTGGTTACGCTGCCGCCTCCTCCTTCTGCTGCGCTGCTGGTTCTAGGTCCTTCTACCTCCTCTGATGTCTTGGAGCGTGCCCTTTCTGAGATGGGCCAACTGTGAGAAGACTTCCAGGGCACCGACTCCCATCTGGTAGCCGGGCGCCTGGAGCTGGTTTCTGGCTGGCTTCACTCTGATGCCTCCGTCCGAGCGGCGCTAGGAGGGTTGCGGAGGCCTTAAGAAGGAGAAGCAGGTCGCCACCCAAGCCGCAGGCGCTTGCGAGGCGGCGCTGAAGGATGTCGCAACCGCCCAGGACCGCTGTAAGGCACTGGAGGCCGAGCTGAAGGATCTGCGCGACAAGCACACCGAGGAAGCTCGTGGCCACAAGGCGGAGGACGAGAGGACGAAGGCTCGGGAGGATGCCGTCAGGGACCGTGACACCGAGTTGACGCGACTGGCGGAGGTGCATACCACTAAGAGCGGCCGGCTGGAAACGCTGGAGCAGAAGGTGAGGGCGGAGAAGGCCGAGCTGGACGCCAAGGCGAAGGTCCTGGCCGAGGACCATGTGGCCTTTGCACTCCTCGAGGAGAGGTCTCGCGTGGCGCTGAAGACACTCTATGAGAAGGACCTGGAGAAGCCGCTGGCTACCGACGAGGATGGCCTCGCCCAGCTGCTTCCTTACTTGGTCGAGGCGCTTGCGGAAGTCGTGAGCGGCGTCGGCCCCATGGCAGAGGTAGAAGCTCGCGTCCTTTCTTCTGCAGTGCTGACACGCGTCTTCAGGCACCTCCACCTCTGTGACCCTAACACAAACCTTGACAAGCTGCTGGAGCATGTGGACATCAAGCGCTACGCCGCTGGTGCCGAAGTCGTGAAGGGCCAGGTGGAGGCCTTGTTGGGGAAGTTCTGCTCCTTCGTTGCTGCGCCCATGGCAGGCGGTGCTGCTGATCCTGCGGCCTCGGGTGGTGGAACTGGTGAAGGCAACACCGCCACGGGGGTGGAGCCCCTGGCGAACGACGGCGTTGTCCAAGGATGATTTACTTGCGCTTCTTTCCTGTTTTAATTCCTGCAATGTGCACCATGCCTCGTGGAGGCGTTTAAACTTGCGTCTGGTATTGTGAAGACAATTATGGTTTGTAATATTTGCTTCGAGATTTTGCAGTTTTCTTCCTATTTGCTTTACGTTCTACGTGGGCAGAGCCCGACCCCGTGCATACCTCAGCCGTGGTTGGTCCCGACCGGATCACCAGGACGGGACCAAGGGGTGCGGGGCTACGTGACCAGTTAGGCTCCTGAGTCGTGATGCTCAGGAGTCCCCCTTGACGCGCAAACGGCTTATAGGAAGCAAACGTACGGGTAGATCTATCGTTCTACGTCCGCAGAGCCCGGCCCCGCGCATACCTCAACCGCCGTTGGCCCCGACCAGATCACCAGGACGGGACCAAGGAGTGAGGGGCTACGTGACCAGTTAGGCTCCTGAGTCGCGATGCTCAGGAGTCCCCCTTGACGTTCAAACGACCTTCATACCTTGGCTCCGCTCGGGGAGGGGCACGCGATGACCAGGTCCGGAAGACCTGGCTGGGTGGCGTACGCTCGAGTGTGACCCTGGCGCAGCCCCCGTGCCTAGCCCCCTCGCGCGACGCTCCCGAGGGGAGGTGTTGCGATGAGGCCAGACACTGAGCTCTGGGCTCCCTGAGGTTGATACGGCCGTGGGGCCGCCCTCAGTTTTTTATCACCAGCACGGAGCATAGTGCTTCCGTATGTGTGCGGGCATAGCCGCTCCTCAGCAGTGTTGTCGGCCAGCACGGAGCATGGTGCCTCCACTGGTCCGTGGGATGGGGGTTCCCTCTGGGGTGAGCCCCCGGGGCGTGTACAGCCCTGCCCTGACACGTGGCTTGCACGGCAGGGCTAGACAAGGTGTATCTGGGCACTCGTGAGCCAGCACAGGACTCACAAGGCCCTACCTCAAGGTGGGTTGCGCCTGGTCTTGGATCTTTGACAGTTGTGTGTTCCTGTGAGGCGGTTAGGTACAAATGATCTACGTCCTCAGGTCCCAGCCCTCGAGCGAGCTCAGCCGCCACTGGTATGCCAGGTCGCGATGACGTGGTCAATGCTAGGGGCTAAGGGCTGGAGAGCCAGTAAGAGCTCCTGAGTCGCGATGCTCAGGAGCCCCCCTTTTAACGTGCAAGCGAATTGCATGAGAGAGGGGCAAACCCGTGGTAGGTAGCATGTGATAATCACAGGTAGGTTAGGCATGAAAGGCAAATCAGCTTAGGTAAACGCAGAATGGATACATGCCAATGGGTTAGGCCCAAGCGGCTTGGGGATGATGCAGCCCGAGGGGCGCCCCCAGCAAGGTAAGCTAAAAACACAAAAGAGATACATGTTGTAGGGACGGACCCACGCGGCCTGGGAATAATGCAGCCCTGAGGGTGCTCCCAGCTGAAATGAACTTGGGAGATGTCACCTGGTACCGTTGTAGATGGGGGGTGTTGGAGCAGCTTGGAGATGCACGGTGAAGAGGCCGACCCTCACGAGCCGCCTGGGCCCTGAGCCTCGAGAGGCTCTGGGGGTCCAGTTGGTTCCTTGAGGACCGTTTCCATCTCCGCTAGGACAGCGTGATGCCTGACCTCCTGAGCCGCCAGAATGCTCCGTAGGTGACGCTGGTAGGTGGCAGCCGAGTTTGGCAGGCTGAAAGGCATGCAAACGTAGCTGTGTGGCGGACCCTCGCAGCGTCCCACGCGCGAAGGCCAGAGGCGCTCCTGAGATGCGGCTCGGTTGATCCCTGGAATGTCGATGCAGACGCGCAACCCACCATCCTCGCCTGGATGGGGAGCCACACCGGGTAGGCGGCGGTCGCTGCACATGGCCCTTGCTTCCTGAAGCTCCTGAGTGGTCTTGGTGATGAACTCCTGAATGTTGGGCTTTCCACGCCCTATGCCTTCCTGAGGGAAATGTGTCGTGAAGCACGCCTCCAAGTGGTGCCCGAGCGCCTCCCTCGTGATTTTGGCGAGGTCTGAGGCCCTCCAGAAGAGAGCCCCCAAGCCCTGCCCGAGGAGGGCGCTGGGCGCGCCTTCCTATGCGATGGAAGAAGCTGCCCCAGGCATGGGCGCTGATCCTGACGCGGCACCACCTGGGATGCCAACCTCCTGAGGCCTTGTGTGGAGTGGTTGCTTCTTCTTCTTGGGGATGGCCTCGGGAGGGTTCTCGCCCTTGCTGTCCGGGTGTAATGCCCATGATGCGGCTATATCTCACACATGTCGAGGCACGACTTAGAGGCATAACCGCATTGTAGGTTTTGTCGCAAGAAGGGTCATCTTCACACAATCCCATGTAATGAACAAGAATGGGATAAAGAGAGTTGGCTTACAATCGCCACTTCACACAATACATAAATAGATTCATACATCATCCAAAATACACTCATAGACTGACTACGGTCAAAACCAAATGAGAAGAAGATAACCCCAAATGCTAGATCCCCGATCGTCCCAACTGGGCTCCACTACTAATCATCAGGAAACGAAACATAGTAACGACCAAGGTCCTCGTCAAACTCCCACTTGAGCTCGATTGCGCCACTTGCACTGGTATCCTCGGCACCTGCATCTGTTTTTGGTAGAATCTGTGAGTCACGGGGACTCAGCAATCTCACACCCGCGAGATCAAGACTATTTAAGCTCATGGGTAGGAAAAGGTAAGGTGGTGGAGCTGCAGCAAGCACTAAGCATATATGGTGGCTAGCATACGCAAGTAAGAGCGAGAAGAGAAGCAACGCATCGGTCGAGAAGCTAGAAGTGATCAAGAGGTGATCCTGAAACTACTTACGTTCATACATAACTCAAACTGTATTCACTTCCCGGACTCCGCCGAGAAGAGACCATCACGGCTACACACACGGTTGATACATTTTAATTAAGTCAAGTGTCAACTTCTCTACAACCGGACATTAACAAACTCCCATCTGCCTCATAACCGCGGGCACGGCTTTCGAAAGATAATACCCTGCAGGGGTGTCCCAACTTAGCCCATCACAAGCTCTCACGGTCAACGAAGGATATACCTTCTCCCAGGAAGACCCGATCAGTCTCGGAATCCCAGTTTACAAGACATTTTGACAATGGTAAAACAAGACCAGCAAGACCACCCGACTGTGCCGACAAATCCCGATAGGAGCTGCACATATCTCGTTCTCAGGGCACAACGGATGAGCAATCCGTACAACTAACCAGACCTCAAGTTTCCTTGAAGGGGCGCTGCAAAGGGCTCTAGTTTGGACCAGCACTCAGAGGAGCACTAGCCCGAGGGGTAAATAAAGATGACCCTTGGGCTCGCGAAAACCCAAGGGAAAAAGGCTTAGGTGGCAAATGGTAAAACCAAGTTTGGGCCTTGCTGGAGGAGTTTTATTCAAAGCGAACTGTCAAGGGGGTCCCATAAATCACCCAACCGCGTAAGGAACGCAAAATCAAGGAACATAACACCGGTATGACGGAAACTAGGGTGGCAAGAGTGGAACAAAACACCAGGCATAAGGCCAAGCCTTCCACCCTTTACCAAGTATATAGGTGCATTAATTAAACAAGAGATATTGTGATATCCCAAAATATCCATGTTCCAACAAGGAACAAACTTCATCTTCACCTACAACTAGCAACGCTATAAGAGGGGCTGAGCAAAAGTGGGGACATAGCCAAACAACGGTTTGCTAGGACAGGATGGTTAGGCTTGACATGGCAATATGGGAGGCATGATAAACAAGTGGTAGGTAGAGCAAGCATAGCAATAGAGCGAGCAACTAGCAAAGCAAAGATAGAAGTGATATCGAGGGTATGGTCATCTTGCTTGCAAGGTTCTTAGAGTTGTCGAAAGCTTGATCCTTGTTAGCATACTCAACAGGTTCCTCGTTCACGTACTCGTCTCCCGGCTCTACCCAAAGCAAGAACACAAGCAATGGAACCACAATACATCACGGTGCAATGCACAAGCAACATGTTGCAATACATGGCATGATATGCGAGAAGTGATATGCAATGCGTATGCGTGCTCCGGAAGGAAAATGATGAACAAGGCATCAACTTGGCAAAACAAGTATGCCGCTGGAAAGATGATATGATTTCGGTTGAAATCGATATAAAGATCACCGGAATCGGATGCACGGTTTGCAAATGGCAAGCAAAACAAGGATGGCACAATTCTGCGATTAACAGCATGATAGCACTTAGAATACATCAAGAAACTATGCTAGAGCACCCCCGACATATCAACAAAGCACATGGCAGTGATCTACAAGAGATGCTTGACAAAAGATGAACACTGAGATACGGCTAATTCACATACTAACAGGTTCAAACAAGCATGGCAAAAGTGCAAAAGATAACAACAGCACAGACCTAGTGAAAATACTAACATGGCAGAAACAGCATCAGGAAGCAATGTTTAGGGCAAGCAAACATCATGCTACAGGAACATATCATAGAAACTTAAGGCATGACATGATACTACTAAATGCATAGAACAAAAGTCCCTTACTGATCATGAGCCAAAAAGGATCAGAAGATATGATGGCACCCATGTAAACATAGCAAGTTCCGTTAACAGATTCAGCAAACAGAGCATGGCATTAACAGCATTATGAAGGCATCTTTGCGAGCTCGATTCACTCATCAAAAGTCATTGCATGACAAGATAAGTATAGCGACAGCAAGAAGACATGTTTGTGAAACTAAACATGGCAATAACAAGTTTATAACATGCAAGGATCAACTACAATAACCTTGGCAAAATTGAAAAACATGTAAACAATCTGCCAGGAAACATTTTATAGCAAAAGTAGAGCAAGAAAATGACATGCTAGACTACTCCATAGTTGCAAACAGGGGCATGGATGGATAAATAATAACCATATGCTCAAAACATCCTTACTGAAGTATCTCAAAATAATTATGGATCTCCCTGTAGCATAAAGTTTACATGGCAACAAAATAACAGCAGAACAGGGACTGAAATCAGCAACATCACGAAGCCTAGTTTGCATGCTTGTGCTAGTCACCACATAAATCACAAAAATAAATGGCAAGCACCTCTGTAAATAATACATGGCATAGCCCAAAACACATGTACAGCTCATGCCCATAAGATGCACACATTAAATGTAGCAAAAATGACAAATCACCAAGTTTTGTTAACAGACAGCAGATTACATCATATAGCACTTTTGCAATGATGATTCAAGCATCAAAATGAACTCAAATGAACATGGCGCAATGGAACAAAATGAAGAGCACATCGGTATGAACATTTTGATATATCATGCGCATGAAACGGATCTACGGACGGAGAGTTATGATTCGATGAACCGAGCTTCAGAATGTATAAAAAAGACAGATATTTCGGGGTCAACCTAGGGTTTGACCCGGTCCACATCTGGGCACGCGGAACAAGGTCGGGGCAGGAGCTGCTCGCCGGAGAGGCGCGGCGGTGGCCGGAGAAGGCGCCGGCGAGGTCGGGGCGGTCGGGGCCGGCCAGAGGATGGCGGGGCGCGGCTCCCGCGGCGGGGAGGCGGCGATTGGTAGCGAGGCGAAGCCCGGCGGTGGGGAGGCGACGGAGGATGGCGGGGCGCGGCTCCCCCAGCGGGGAGGCGGCGACCGGCGGTGAGGTGGAGCCCGGCGCCGAGGAGGCGGCGGCTCTCGGGCGGCGCGAGCGCGCGGGGAGGCGTGGGAGGCCGCGGCGGCTGGGCCCGCGGGGGCCGGGAGCGGGCCGAGCGGGCCTACGGCAGTGGGCGGCAGAGCAGGCCATGTGTCGCACTGTGGTTGGCCACGGGCGGCGGCGGGATTCGTCCGACGCGGACCGGACGTGTCCGGCGCACGAAGGGAGCGGGGCTAGGGTTTCGGGATCCGGAATTTTGGAGGGGTGCACATATTATAGGTAGAGGGTGCTAGGAGACTCCAAATGAGGAGCGGTTTTCGCCCACATGATCGTGATCCGACAACGGAGAGCATTGAAGTGACTTAGATGGGTTATTGGCTATTTTGGAGGGGTGTTGGGCTGCAACACATAAAAGGCCTTTGCGGTTACCCGATTAACCGTTGGAGCATCAAACGACCTCCAAATGGAATGGAACTTGACAAGTGGTCTACCGGTGGTGTACCAAGGCCACTTGGCAAGCCTCGGTCCATTCCGAGAATGTTTAACACCCGCTCACGAAAAGAGAGAAGAGGGGGTGCGCCGGTGCAAGTGGGAGTGCCGGATTGCAAAACGGACAACAGGGAAAATGCTCGAATGCATGAGACGAACACGTATGCAAATGAGATGCACATGATGACATGATATGAAATGCATGACATGAACAAAATGCAAAATGAAAGACAAAAACCCAACCACGGAGGGAATGTCATAACACATAGCCGAAAATGGCAAGAGTTGGAGTTACAAATATGGAAAGTTACATCCGGGGTGTTACAACACTCCGCCACTACAAGAGGATCTCGTCCCGAGATCTAGGACTGAAAGAACTCCGGATATTCGAAACGGAGGTGATCCTCGCGCTCCCAGGTGGCTTCTCAGTCGGAATGGTGTGACCACTTCACTTTCAGGAATTTGATTGACTTGTTGCGAGTCTTGCGCTCGGTTTCTTCAAGAATAGCAACGGGGTGCTCATGATAAGAGATATCTTCTTGGAGGTCAATTTCTTCGAAGTTGATAGTGCGCTCAGGAGTCTTGAAGCACTTGCGAAGCTGTGACACGTGAAACACATCGTGCACGTTCACGAAGTTGGACGGAAGCTCAAGTTGATAGGCGAGGTCGCCTCTTTTGCCAATGATCTTGAAAGGACCCACGTATCTAGGGGAAAGCTTCCCTTTGATACCGAAGCGACGAGTGCCTTTCATTGGAGAGACGTGGAGGTAGACATGGTCTCCGATTTCAAAAGCCACATCACGGTGCTTGTCATCATAATAGCTCTTCTAGCGCGATTGCGCGGCCTTGAGATTCTCACGAATGACTTTGCACATTTCTTCAGCTTCTGTGATCAAGTCGTTGCCAAGAAGTTGGCGTTCACCAGTCTCGGACCAATTGAGAGGAGTACGGCACTTTCTGCCATAGAGAATTTCGAATGGGGCCTTGCCCGAACTCGCCTGGAAGCTGTTGTTGCAGGAGAACTCGGCATATGGAAGACAATCTTCCCACTTCATACCGAAAGAGATGACACAAGCCCTGAGCATGTCTTCGAGGATTTTATTAACTCGCTCAACTTGGCCACTTGTTTGAGGATGGAAAGTTGTGCTGAAACGAATGTTGGTGCCCATGGCCTTCTGAAAGGAGTCCCAGAACTTAGAAGTGAATATGCTTCCACGGTCTGAAGAAATCAATTGCGGAATACCGTGTAAAGAGACAATTCTGGAGGTGTATAACTCTGCCAACTGAGTTGCTATGATGGATTCTTTGATTGGAAGGAAATGAGCCACTTTAGTAAGCTTGTCGATGACAACGAAAATAGCATCATTTCCACGCTTGGACTTAGGAAATCCAGTCACGAAGTCCATCTCGATATGGTCAAACTTCCATTCTGGAATAGCAAGAGGTTGGAGGAGACCAGCTGGTCTTTGGTGTTCTGCTTTCACCCTTCGGTAGACATCACATTCATTCACGAATTGAGCAATTTCTCGCTTCATTCGAGTCCACCAATACGATTGCTTGAGGTCATGGTACATCTTCGTACTTCCAAGATGAACGGATAGAAGGGAATTGTGTGCCTCGTTCATAATGACTTTTCTTAGATCGCCTTTAGGAACCACAATACGATCCTCAAAGAAAAGAGTATCTTTGTCATCAATGTGGAAGCACTTGTATTTGGGAATGCCCTTGTCGATACCACGTTTCACCTTTTTCACCATGGCATCCAAGAGTTGTGCCTCACGAATTTGATCTTCCAAAGTAGGAGAGACTATGAGGTTGGCAAGAAAGCCTTGAGGAACAACTTGAAGATTCAGTTTGCTGAAAGCTTCACAAAGGTCCGGTTGGAAGGGCTTGAGAATTAAGCTGTTGCAATAAGCCTTTCTGCTCAAAGCATCTGCAATCACATTCGCCTTGCCAGGAGTATATTCAATACTTGGATTGTACTCTTGAATCATTTCGACCCATCGAGTTTGCCTGAGGTTGAGGTTGGGTTGAGTGAAGATATACTTGAGGCTCTTGTGATCGGTGAAAATGTCCACTTTCCTTCCCAACAAGAGATGTCTCCATGTTATCAAAGCATGGACAACTGCCGCGAACTCAAGATCGTGAGTGGGGTAGTTCTTTTCGTTGGGCTTCAACTGATGAGAGGCATAGGCCACAACTTTCTTCTCTTGCATTAACACAGCACCGAGACCTTGCAAGGAAGCATCACAGAAAACTTCGAATGGCTTGGATTCGTCGGGAGGAGTCAAGACAGGAGCTGTGAGTAGCTTCTCTTTGAGGGTGTTGAAAGCAACGTCACACTCAAGTGTCCAGACATACTTGACATGCTTCTGGAGGAGGTTGGAAAGAGGCTTTGCAATCTTAGAGAAATTCTCAATGAATCTTCGGCAATAGCTTGCAAGACCAAGAAAACTGCGGAGCTGCTTGACATTCTGAGGAGGTTCCCAATTCACAATTGCAGACACCTTCTCGGGATTAACAGCGATGCCCTTGGCGGAGATGATGTGACCAAGATAAAGAACTTCATCAAGCCAGAACTCACATTTGGAAAAATTGGCATAGAATTGATTCTCTCTGAGCTTGTCAAGCACCAATCGCAAATGTTTGGCATGATCCTTCTTATTCTTGGAGAAGACCAAAATATCATCGAGATACACCAGAATGAATTCATTGGTGTAGGGGTTGAAGATGAAGTTCATCATTCGAGAGAATGTTGGAGGAGCATTGACAAGGCCGAAAGACATGATAGTATATTCATAAGAACCATAGCTTGTTCTGAATGCTGTCTTGGGAATATCTTGTTCACGAATGCGAATTTGGTGATAACCCATACGGAGGTCAAGCTTGGAGAATACTTTAGCACCTTTGAGTTGCTCGAAAATCTCATTGATGTTAGGAAGTGGATACTTGTTCTTGATTGTCTTCTTGTTCAATGGACGGTAATCGATGCACAGTCGGTCTATGCCATCCTTCTTCTGGACAAAAAGAACTCCACAACCCCATGGAGATGAACTCGGTCTGATCAAACCCAGACGCTCTTGTTCATCGAGCTGTTTCTTCAATTCCTTCAGCTCTTTAGGTCCAAGCTTGTATGGGCGCTTGCAAACGGGTTCAGTGCCAGGCTCAAGATCGATAACGAACTCAACTGGCCGGTGCGGAGGCATACCCGGAAGCTCTTCTGGGAAGACATCTTGGTACTCACAAACGACTGAAATCTGAGAGATAGCGTCTAGCTCGCCCTTCTCATTGAGAGAAAACAACCGAATGGTTTCATCACGAGCGGCATAGATGATAACATCCTCAGAAGAGTGTGTCAATTGAATTTCTCTGGCAGCACAATCAAGTTGAGCTTTGTGCTGAGAAAGCCAGTCCATCCCGAGAATTAGATCAATATCCGAGTCACCAAGAACAATTGGAGAAGACAGGAATTTATAGTTGCCCATCTTGATAACGGAATCCCGAACGAATGCTCGAGAAGTTATTTGCCGAGCCAGGGAAACAGCGGAAAGAAGATTTCGGTGCACCCCTACCTGGCGCGCCAAATGTCGGATATCGGGTTCTGGCAAAACCCTTGAGGTTCGAACACTGGGGTGTGCACAAAGATTTCCCCCTACCAAATCTCGCTCTCAGCCTTGCCGCGATCTCTAAGCTAGCTCGATGAACTCACAACACAAGAGACATAAGATTTATACAGGTTCGGGCCACCGTTGTGGTGTAATACCCTACTCCTGTGTGTGGTGGTGGATTGCCTCTTGGGTTGATGATGAACAGTACAAGGGGAGAACAGCCTCGTGAGGAGAGGTGTTCTTGAGTTGGTGTGGTGTTCTGCTTGGGAAGGATTCAATCCCTTTCTACTGTGGTGGCTAGCCCTATTTATAGAGGCCCTGGTCCTCTTCCCAAATATTGAGCGGGAAGGGATTCAACAACGGCCATTTTGAAAGGGGATAGCTAGTACAAGCTATCCTGACTAAAGGTGGTCTTCGCTTGTCAAAGGTGGTGGGGATGACGCCGTCTTGGGCTCCACAATAACCTCCATCCTGCCGTCCTAATGGTCTTGGTCTTGTTCCACCGATATGGAAACCTTTGCCTGATGCCTTGGTATTCCGCGCCTGCGCTTGCCCCCTTAGCACCAAAGGGGAAGCGAGGACACTACGCGCGTTGGCGCCCGCCTGACGCTCGCCTGGTCTTGGTCGTCATGGCTTGTGTCAGAGGAACCTCGTGAGGTACCATTTGCCTTGATCTCTCCGCCTCCCTCGCGAGCCTGCCTAGTAAGGCCACTCCTGAGGAGGCCTTGCGTCGTCCGCCCCGCGAGGCTTGGCCCCTCGCGAGGGTCTTGAGTGTTGGTTGATGAAGACGGGTCGTACTGGGCCACTGGTGGAGCCACGCCACGGGCCGCAGGCAGGCAAGTTTGAGGACCCCCGTTCCCAGAACGCCGACAGTACTGTGTGTGCCAGCATGGTCTTAATTGGGATGGTACATCTACATAGAGGCTTGACCGATTTTGTGTCGGGTCGCTACACCCAAGATGGGGGCTTGATCTCCAAGAGGAGGGAATACAAGGAGCAAAGCTCTCTAGTGTCTATCAAATAATTTTCTGACACTGGTACCGTAAGGTGCTATACAAATGATTTTTAACCCCTTTCTGCGACGGCATTTGGAACCGTCGCCAAGTGAGTGTGGGCGATAGGGGGGTACTTCCCACACGACCCAGAAACCATCTGGGATGGGCGAGCGGCTGCTGACGATCGCCATAGAATAAATATATGAGAAGCCGCCCAGTCCCACACGTGACATCTCGATGTTACATTTCTGATCAGAGAGACATCCCAAACAATTACGCCGCTCTAGTCGTGTGAAAAAGGTGTGCATCAACATTTAATCTACCGATATGTTTGTGATAGGTACATTATCGCAAACAGTTCAAGAATGTAAAATGTGTGTGGTGCCTCTACTAACACCAACGTGTCCATTTTCATAACTATGTGCGATTGGTATTCCTATCACACACGCACACTGGTTTGAAACGTTTGTCGTATTACGATGAATCACACACTCATATGAGACGAAACCGTGTGTGCATCCGTCGGGCATCGCAAAAGTTTCTTGTCAAAGAACCGTCTATTTTCTTTTTTCATCGCACACACTGTTTTCTTTCTAACCATGTGCATATTATTTATTCGCTCTTGTATATTTTTATTTTTTGCTGTAATTTATTATTTGAATTGGAAATTTTGAAATATGAAATCTGCAATTCAAATTCTCAGCACAATGGTTCAACAATGAATCTATAAATAAAATTGTCAGTACAATATGTTCAGTAATTATAGGATTAAACAGCAATTAACTATGATGAAACGCAATATATATAGGCGGTAAAGGTGAAGAGACAAGTGTAAATCATTTTGACTGCCAATGGTGTTGAAGAAGCGGAATGCCCATCATGTGCCTTCCTGCATGCCATAGGCATGTACAACTTTTGTCCAACCCCTTGTGATGATCATCCGCCCATCCTTCACCGCTTTCAGGAAGACTTCTAGAGCATTATCATGGTGGCATGAATTATATACTTTAACCTTAGTTGCCTCCACTCTGGTCATGTAGTTTGCAAGGTAATCATCAATAAATAGCTTTGGAAACCACTGAAAAGAGAAAAATCTCAGATACGGAGGTCTAATAGAGTAACTTGTTGTGGGCAGGGGAAAAGGCAACACATTACTTACCATCCTGAAGTTCACTTTTGTCTTGGACAAACTGTAAATAAAGAGCTTAATTACCATCACCCATTTCTTTCGCCTAACAATCTTTCTTAGTTTCCTCACTTGACACTTGTTCATGAATATCTTATTGCCCCATACGCAAAAGGGGAAGCATGGATCAGTACCGCTCATATAATGTCGGATATCGGGTTCCGGCAAAACCCTTAAGGCAAGAGACACGAGGTTTATACAGGTTCGGGCCACCGTTGTGGTGTAATACCCTAATCATGTGTGTGGTGAGGTGGATTTCCTCTTGGGCTGATGATGAACAGTACAAGGGAAGAACAGCCTCGCGAGAGGTGTTCTTGAGCTGGTGCGGTGCTCTACTTGTTCTGGTTTCGATGAGATCTAAATGAGCACTCGATCCAATCTCTCTACCGTGGTGGCTAGCCCTATATATATAGAGGCCCTGGTCCTCTTCCCAAAATTGAGCGGGAAGGGAGCCAACAACAGCCATTTTGAAAGGGGACAGCTAGTACAAGCTATCCTGACTAAAGGTGGTCTTCGGCTGCCAAAGGCACTGGCAATGATGTCGTCTTGGGCTCCACGGTGACCTCCGTCCTGCCGCTCTGCTTGTCTTGGTCTTGTTGCACCGATATGGAAACCTTTGCTTGATGCCTCGGTACTCCGCGCCTGCGCTTGCCCCCTTTGCACCGAAGAGGAAACGAGGACACTGCGCAGCTGGCGCCCGCCTGGTCTTGATAGTCATGGCTTGCGTCATGAGCACCTCGCGAGGTAACCCTTGCCTTGACCTCTCTGCCTCCTCGCGAGACTTCCTGATGAGGCCGCCCCTAAGGAGGCCTTACGTCGTCCTCCCCGCGAGGCTTGTCCCCTCGCGAGGGTCTTGAACTTGGGTTGATGAAGACGGGCCGTACTGGGCCACTGCTAAGCCACACCGCAGGCCGCAGGCAGGCAAGTCTGGGGACCCTCGTTCCCAGAACGTCGACAGTAGCCCCCGGGCCCAAGGGCGCTCGGACTTGGCTTAGCAGCGAAGCCAAAGGGCAAATGCGGAGCGCCGCGGGCCCCAACAGCATGCGGCCTTGGTCGCCGCATGGCAGTTGATTGGATATGGGCGTCTCCGCTTCCCCATGCTGCCTCGGCAACTGCCCGATTTGACGAGTCCCTGCTACATGCAAAAGGAGTCATCATTACATGTGATTGTGGAGGCCGACGGTTGGCCTTCCCTGGACTATAAGTACGGAGAGGCATGAGCTCCCGTTGTCCATATCTTCTTGTTCCACCTGCTTCTTCTCCCTCGCTCCACCTCCATCTTGACGCCAATGGCACCAATCTGTCGGTTCTCAGCCGAAGAGAAAGGAAAGCCCCCCCCCCCGGGAGGGGCCTGACCCGCTCCCGCTGAAGAAACGGCCGGTCCCTGGACGCCACGACGAGGTTGCGAGGCCGGAGATGATGAGGCCTTGGTGCGAGCGGCCACCTCCTGGGTTCTCGCTACCCTTGTACGCCCGGGCCGAGGGCCCTGGAGAAGGAGACACCGAGCGCCGCCGCCCACGCCGCTGGCGAGGTCGACGAGCCACGGCGGTGCGCGTCGTTGCTCCTGGAGTCCACGCCGTGGACTCCTCTCGCAAGCTTGTGCTCCACGTCGCGATGCCTTCGAGCACCTGGATCCGCTTCCCTCCATTCTTTGCCTTCGAGATGCCGCCGAGGGGGCCTCTCAAGCTTTGGCTGCAGCATGCCGACTACAGTGCTCCAGCGACCGGAGCGGAGGTTGAAGTCGTCGCTCCGGGCAAGGTCTTCATGACCCGGGGCTGGGGCGAGATCTCTCGGGTCTGCCGAACAGGGGGTGCCCTCGTGATTCATTTTGAATACGATGGTGCCTCCTTGATGTTCTTCAAGGTCTTCGATGCAGAAGGCCGCCGGCTAGAGTGCTGCCCCAGAATAGGCAGCCAGGACATCGACGTGGCAAGGGCTAGGCCTGCCGCGCGCTTCCCCGATGGCTCCTCTGGCAGTGGTGGCGATGCTTGGGAGTCCAGCGACTCTCCCGAGCTCTTCGCGACTCCGGAGATGAGCGACGACAGCTACGTGCCCCCGAGCTCGCGTCGTGCCCGGAGCAAGGCGGCGGCGTCATGCCGCCGGCGCGGCTGATCTGGATGGGGTTGGCAGCGCCTCCCGTGGACCACTGTTGATGATGGTGTCGGCCACGGAGGCACCCATAGTTAGGGCTCCTTAGGATTCGCGTCTTCTGTTCCCTGCGAGGAATCGAGAAAACACCCCGTGGGGGCATGTAAAGGGTCCACAATGCCTTTTGTTGATATTATCCTTATTATGAAGCGGTGAAAGTGCTTGTCCTGTCCCGGCTTGGTTCCTCCTTTCTAACCCTGCGACCACTTGGTTCTCTATGCTGACAGGTTCCGGTCCCCAGGCAAGCTTCAGCCATCGCTGGTATGCCAGGTCGCGATGCCGTGGTCAAGGCCAGGAGGTGAGCGGCCCAAGGTCCAGTAAGAGCCCCTGAGGCGCGATGCTTAGGAGGTCCCCCTTAGCACACAAGTAGCCGTCAAAAGATGATAAAGGAAGGCAACGTTGCCGTCACAGAGCTGCATCAAGTGGAGATTTAGGGCCGTGTCGATTAGCTGTTCCAGGTGTGAAACTTATCGTGGAAGCATGGAGCCGTTCCTTCGCGTCGCGCCAGACTCGCGTGTCGGCAGCTAGGTTGTAGCTGGGTTGGGCTCTCGCGAGCTTCCCCTCTCTTACCCACATTATCCTTAGTGATATACGTCCTCAGGTCCCGGCCCTCGAGCAAGCTCAGCCGCCGCTGGTATGCCAGGTCACGGTGCCATGGACAAGGCCAGGGGTGAGGGCTGAAGAGCCAGTAAGAGGTCCTGAGTCGCGATGCTCAGGAGCCCCCCTTTTAACACGCGAGCGGATCGTGCGGGAAAGAAAGAGAGAGCTCATGGCGCCACCTGCTATAGACCTCAGGAGGTTCCTGCAACCAACACGAGAGAAGCACCGGTTGCCACTATGATTGCCGACCGGCCATTGGTTGCTCCGAGAGTGTGGTCAGGGCACTAAGGGCCTGGTGAGGTGGCGCTTGCGGGGCTGCCGTGGGCCAGAGCTCAACCACTCAGATTTGTTGACGTTGCAGGGATGGACCCATGCACAAGCGTCGTGCCAGCGCGAGCGGCTCCAAAGGTAGGTGTCAATCGAGCAGGCGATTATCACAGGCAGGTTAAGCATGAAAGGCAAATTAGCTTAGATAAACGCATGCAGGATACATGCCACTGGGTCAGGCCCGAGCGGCTTGGGGATGATGCAGCCCGAGGGGCGCCCCTAGCAAAGTGAACTAACGACATAAGCAAAAGGGACACACGCCACAGGGACGGACCCACGCGACCTAGGAATGATGCAGCCCTGAGGGCGCTCCCAGCTGAAATGAACTCGAAAGATGTCACCTGGTACCATTGTAGAGGGGTTGTTGGAGTAGCTGACAATGCACAGTGAACAGGCCGACCCTCACGAGCCACCGGAGCCCTAAGCCTCGGGAGGCTCTGGGGGTCCAGGTGGTTCCTCGAGGACCATCTCCATCTCTGCCAGAACCGCGTGATGCCTGGCCTCCTGAGCCGCCAGAATGCTCCGCAGATGGCGCTGGTGAGTGGCAGCCGAGTTCGGTAGGCTGAAAAGCATGCAAACGTAGTTGTGCGGCGGACCCTCGCAATGTCCCATGCGCGAAGGCCAGAGGCACTCCTAAGACGCAGCTCGGCTGAGCCCTGGGTAGTCGATGCAGACGCGCAGCCCGCCATCCTCGCCTGGATGGGGAGCTACGCCAGGCAAGCGGTGGTCGCCGCGTATGACTCTTGATTCTTGAAGCTCCTGAGTGGTCTTGGTGATGAACTCCTGAGGGTTGGGACTTCCTTGCCCCATGCCTTCCTGAGGGAAACATGCTGCGAAGCACGCCTCCAAGTGGTGCCCGAGCGCCTCCCTCTTGATCTTGGCAAAGTCTGAGGACCTCCAGAGGAGAGCCCCCGAGCCCTGCCTGAGGAGGGCACCGGCGCGCCTTCCTATGGGATGGAGGGAGGCGCCCCTTGCACAGGCGCAGATCCTGACGCGGCACCTCCAGAGATGCCAACCTCCAGAGGCCTCGAGTTGGGCGATGCCTTCTTCTTATTGGGAACTGCCTCAGGGGGGTTCTCGCTCTTGCTGTCTGGGTCCTCGATCAATGCAGCTTGGAAGGCGCGCTCGAGGGAGCACACCGCATCCTTCTCTTTGCAGGGGACTGTGATGATTCTGCCACTTCCCGGCATCTTGAGGACATTGTAACCATGGTGGGTCACCGCCATGAACTTGGCCAGGGCTGGATACCCGAGGATGGCACTGTATGGCAGGTGAATGTGGGCAACGTCGAAGTCAATGAGCTCGGTACAGTAATTGTTGCGCTGTCCGAAAGTGACAGGGAGGGGGACCTGCCCTATCGGGGTAGTGGAGCCGTCAGTGACTCCTGAGAAAGGCTTGATAGACTAAAGTTGATCATATGGAACTTGAAGGTTGTTGAACGTCTCGACGGACAGAATGTTGAGCCCTGCGCCGCCTTCGATGAGGGTCATGGTAACTTGCACATTGCTGATGACTGGGGAACAGAGCATTGGGAGGATGCCAACTGTAGCCGCACACTTGAGTTGATCCGCTGAGCTGAAAGTGATGGCGCACGTTGACCATCGGAGAGGGCGCGTGGCCTCGAGCTTGGGAAGGACTGCATTCACCTCGCGAGCAAACTGCTTGAAGATGCGCTGGGAAGCTGGGGCCTGGGCTCCGCCCAAGATGCAAGTGATAGCACGTGGCTCCTGGAAGTCCCCAGCCCCCTCATCCTGGTGGTGGTCGTCATTCCTTCTTGGCGGTGGCGGCAGAGGAGGAAGGCCTGCGTTACCCTGCGGGCGATCCTCGCGAGGTTGATCTCTCCAAGCTCCCTCGCGTGGCTGGTCCTGCCAGCGATCCTTGCCAGGTCGGTCACACCACTCCTGGCGAGGGCCTCGGTCATCCCATCGTCCTCCACCTCTTCCCCCTCCTCGATCGTAGCCCCGGTCGTTGCGCTCGGGGCGTCGACCGATGCGCCCTTCTCAAACGGCTCTGAGCTCCTGGCATTCGTTGGTGTTGTGGGTGTAGAGGTTGTGGTAGGCGCAGAATCGGCTACCCTTGGAGGACTCCGGCTGGTCCCTGCCATGCTTCGTGTCTGGTTCTGTTGCGAGTACGGCTGCTCCTTTGCGCTTCATGTCCTTGGCCTTGGCCTTCTTCTCTTCTGGGTCAGCAGCTGGAAGCTCGAGGAGGGAGAGGCGTCCCTCCTTAGCTCTTGCGCACTTGGTTGCCATGTTGAACAGCTCTAGAGACGTGCACAGATCCTCGTGGATGGCGAGCTCCTCCTTCATCTTGACGTCGTGGACGCCATCAGAGAATGCAGAGATGATGGTCTCCTCAGTCACCTTGGGAATCTTGAGTCAAGCGTTGTTGAAGCGCTGGATGTACTTCTGCAGGGTCTCTCCAAGCTGCTGCTTGATGCGGCGCAGGTCACCCACGGCCGGTGGGCAGTCGCGAGTGCCCTGGAAGTTGGCGATGAAACGGCTGCGCATCTCGTCCCAAGAGGAGATCGAGCCGGGAGGCAGGTTCAGGAGCCAGGTGCGGGCACCATCCTTGAGCGCCATGGAAAACCAGTTCGCCATGACCTTTTCGTCTCTGTTGGCCGCCTCGATGCCTAGCTCATAGAGCTGCAGGAACTCTGTGGGGTCGGCAGTGCCGTTGTAGCGAGGAGGCAAATCCGGCTTGAACTTGCCTGAACAGGCGACACTATGTAGCTCGGTGGTGCACGGCAACCTGCTGTTGCCACCGAAGATTTTTGCAGACGCAGGGTCTGCTCTTGATGGTTCCCGTGTGCTGCCGCCAGGGGCAGCACGGGGTCTTGGCGTGCTGGTGCAGGGGTGCGGTCTTGCCGTGCTGGAGCGGGGAGCACGCGTGCGTCTTCTTGAGGCTGAGGGATTTCTTGATAGCTCCTTTCTTGTCGTGCGGGCGCTAGACGCGGTGGGTCACGTCCAGGGGCCGCGCGCCTTGGAGCCAGAGCGCCTTCTTGAGGAGGAGGTGGTGGAGGCGCCCCCTGAGCTGCATCGCCCATGCAAGACGGAGGGCGAGGCGGCGAGAGGGATGGCGCAGGAGAGCCCCCTGCGGTGCTGACGAGCTCGGTGATGCGAGCGAGCCACTCCTCGTAGAGGTCGTCAACGGGGCCGTAGTGGAGGAGCTCACGTGCCAGGAGCAACACGGCCTCCGCGTCCGTGGGAGCGCGACGAGCATGAGACGACGAACCAGCTGGAGTCAGCGATGGAGTGGCAGTGCGGCCTTCCCGCCGCACCGAGGGGTGCAGCTAAGATGCTTGCTGCTCGTTCCCCGCCGGGCCGGTGGCAGCGTTGGTGGCAGGCGACGGAGAATGACGGGGAGGCCCACCGACAGGAGCCGTCTGGGCAACGCGGGCGGCGAGAGCAGCCCGACGCTCGGCGCGAGCTCGGCGAGCGTCTGCCATGGATGCGACGGAGCGATGGAAGGTAGAACAGCGGAAGAAGATTCCGGCGCACCCCTACCTGGCGCGCCAAATGTTGGATATCGGGCTCCGGCAAAACCCTTAAGGTTCAAACACTGGGGTGCGCACGAAGATCATCTCCCTACCGATTCACTCCCCAAAACCTCGCCACGATTCTAAGCTAGCACGATGAACAACACAAGAGACACGAGGTTTATATAGGTTCGGGCCACTGTTGTGGTGTAATGCCCTAATCCTGTGTGTGGTGTGGTGGATTGCCTCTTGGGCTGATGATGAACAGTACAAGGGAAGAACAGCCTCGCGAGAGGTGTTCTTGAGCTGGTGTTGTGCTCTACTTGTTCTGGTTTCGGTGAGATCTAGATGAGCACTCGATCCCATCTCTCTACTGTGGTGGCTAGCCCTATATATAGAGAGGCCCTGGTCCTCTTCCCAAATATTGAGCGGGAAGGGAGCCAACAACCGCCATTTTGAAAGGGGATAGCTAGTACAAGCTATCCTGACTAAAGGTGGTCTTCGGCTGCCAAAGGCACTGGCGATGACGCCGTCTTGGGCTCCACGGTGACCTCCGTCCTACCACTTTGCTGGTCTTGGTTATCATTGCACCGATGTGGAAACCTTTGCTTGATGCCTCAGTACTCCGCACCTGCGCTTGCTCCCTTTGCACCAAAGAGGAAACGAGGAAACTGCGTGGCTGGCGCCCGCCTGGTCTTGATCGTCATGGCTTGCGTCATGAGCACCTCGCGAGGTACCCCTTGCCTTGATCTCTCCGCCTCCTCGCGAGCCTGCCTGGTGAGGCCGCCCCTGAGGAGGCCTTGCATCGTCCGCCCCGCGAGGCTTGGCCCCTCGCGAGGGTCTTGAACTTGGGTTGATGAAGACGGGCCATACTGGGCCACTGCTGAGCCGCGCCGCAGGCCGCAGGCAGGCAAGTCCGGGAACCCCCGTTCCCAAAACGCCAACATATATGTACCTACAAGCAACCAGTAAATGTTAGAAGCTAAACTGAGATTGCACAAATGATTAAAATACAACTACCTATGTCCCTAAGTACAAGTATTTTTAGAGATTTCAATATGAACTACATACGGATGTATATAGAATTACAGATATAGTTTAGATTAGAATCTAGATTCACTGATTTTGCTCCTTATGTAGTCTATATTGGAATCTCTAAAAATACTTATATTTAGGAACAGTTGGTGTATAAGACATGGTATGAAGCTAACCTCGACGGCAAACAACAGCATCGCCCATTGTAGCCCTGTGTAAGTACATGGAAAGCCAATGTTAACTACAACAGGGTTAACATCCACCAAAAATAGCAAATGGTAATAAAACGGCATCATCTGTAGTGATATCTTCATTGCCAAAGAGTAGCACGGTAGCAAAGGGACAGATTAAAAAATGGGTACAACTATTAATTCCAACAGGCTTAACAGCATCCTAAGTCATGTTTTGTAAGTTTGTAGCCATTGAAATACAACTGTTTAAAAATGGATACAATTCTTAATTGCAACAGGCTTAATGGCCATTGAAACCAGTACTGGTAAAAATGCAATTGGCAGAGTTAAACATCACAAGGCAGGTGCTGCCAAAGCAGATAATGGCCCAGTTGTGTATAAAAAGGTATGGAAAATAGCTAAAAACATGTTAGGCATGTTTACTACAACATGCTTAATACATCGACCGTACAAAACATAGCCATTAATTGTAATTGGTATTGGTAAGATTGAACTGGTGAGTTCATACTTGGTAAGTCCTGAGAGGTAGTTGCTAGGGCACTTCATCTTGGCCAAAGCCCGTGCAAAGTTAGCGGCGGCGGAGGCGAGCTCTTCCTCCGGGTCGAAGCATGGATCAGTGTCGCTGACATGTGTACCTAGAAGAAGCAAGTAAATGTTAGAAGCCAAACTGCAATTGCACAAATGATGTAAAATACTGTAAGACATGGGATGCAGCTAACCTCGATGGCAAACAACAGCATCGCCCGTTATGGCCCTGTGTAAGTACATGGAAATGCATGTTAAGTACAATAGGGTTAGCATCCACCAAAAATAGCAAATGGGCAATATCTCTAGTATATCTTCATTGCGGAGAGTAGCATGGTAGCAAAGGGATAGATTAAAAAATGGATGCAACTGTTAATTGCAACAGGCTTAACATCATCCTAAGTCATGTTTTGTAAGTTTGTAGCCATTGAAATACAACTGTTTAAAAATGGATTCAATTGTTAATTGCAACAGGCTTAATAGCCATTGAAACTGGTAGTGGTAAAAATGCAATTGGAAGAGTTAAACATCACAAGGCAGGTGCTGCCAGAGCAGAGAATGGCCCAGTTGTCTATAAAGAGGTAGGGAAAGTAGCTAAAACGTGTTAGGCATGTTTACTACAACATGCTTAATACATCGACCATACAAAACATAGCCATTAATTGTAACTAGTATTGGTAAGATTGAACTGGTGAGTACATACTTGGTAAGTTCTGAGAGGTAGTTGCTAGGGCACTTCATCTTGGCCAGAGCCCGCCCAAAGTCAGCGGCGCCAGAGGCAAGCTGTTCCTCCGGGTCGAAGCATGGATCAGTGCCACTGATATGTGTACCTACATGCAACCAGTAAATGGTAGAAGTTAAACTGCAATTGCACAAATGATGCGAAATAAAGTAAGACATGGGATGCAGCTAACCTCGACGGCAAACAACAGTATTGACCGTTTTGACCCTGCGTAAGTACATGGACAGGCATGTTAAATACAACAGGGTTAGCATCCACCAAAAACAGCAAATGGGCAGCATCTCTAGTGATATCCTGAGTCATGTATTGTAAGTTTGTTGTTGGTATTGGTGAAATTGAGCTCGACGGTTAATACTTGAACATCACACAGTGTGCAGTACTGAAATAAACAAGGCACAAACATGCTTAATACATCAATCGTACAAAACATAGCCATTGTAAGTGGTATTGGTAAGATTTAGCTGGTTAGATCATACTTGTTAGGTCCTGGGGGGTAGTCGCTGATGTCTACTATGTAACCTTCTTCTTGTAGACTCGTGTTGGGCCTCCAAGAGCCGAGTTGTAGGACAGTAGCAAACTTTCCTCAAGTGGATGACCTAAGGTTTATCAATCTGTGGGAGGCGTAGGACGAAGATGGTCTCTCTCAAACAACCCTGCAACCAAATAGCAAAGAGTCTCTTGTCTCCCCAACACACGCAATACAATGGTAAATTGTATAGATGCACTAGTTCGGCGAAGAGATGATGATACAAGTGCAATATGGATAGTAGATATAAGTTTTCGTAATCTGAAATTATAAAAACAGCAAGGTAACTAGTAATAAAAGTGAGCAAAAGTGGTATTGCAATGCTTGAAAACAAGGCCTAGGGTTCATACTTTCACTAGTGCAAGTTCCCTCAACAATGATAACATAATTAGATCGTACGGCAATCCCTCAACGTGCAACAAAGAATCACTCCAAAGTTCCTATCACAAAGAACATAAGATGAAATTGCTTGTAAGGTACGAAACCACCTCAAAGTTATTCTTTCCGATCAATCCATTGGGCTATTCCTATAAGTGTCACAAACATCCCTAGAGTTCCTAGTAAAATAACACCATATGACACACATCAATCAACCCTAATGTCACCTAGATACTCCAATGTCACCACAAGTATCTGTGGGTCAATTATATGATATGCATCAAACAACTTCAGGTTCATAATATTCAATCCAACACAAAGAACTTCAAGAGTATCCCAAGATTTCTATCGGAGAAAGGAATATGAAAACGCGTACCAACCCCTATGCATAGATTACCCCATTGTCACCACGAGAATCCGCAAGTTGATAACCAAAACATACATCAAGTGGATCAATAGAACATCCCATTGTCACCACGGATATCCCATCACAAGACATACATCAAGTGCTCTCACATCCAAAGATTAAATCCGACATAACAAAACCTCAAAGGAAAATACTCAATTCATCACAAGGAGATAGAGGCGGGAAAACACCATATGATCCAACTATAGTAGCAAATCTTGCAGTACATCAAGATCGTGCCAAATCAAGAACAAGAGAGAGAGAGGGAGAGAGAGAGAGAGAGAGAGAGACCAAACACATAGCTACTAGTACATACCCTCAGCCCCGAGGCTGAACTACTCCCTCCTCGTCATGGAGAGCGCCGGGATGATGAAGATGGCCACCGGTGATGGATTCACCCTCCGCTAGGGTGCCGGAACAGGGTCGCGAGAGGTTTTTCGTGGCTAGAGAGGCTTACGGCGGCAGAACTCCCAATCTAGGTTTATTTCTAGAGGTTTTGGGATTTATAGGAGGTGTTGGCGTCGAGGACAAGTCAAGGGGGCCCACAAGGCCATGGCAAGGCTGGGGGGCGCGCCCTAGGGCGGCGCCCTCCACCCTTGTGGTGGCCTCGGGACTCTTCTCCGATATGTTTTCGTTCCAGTATTTTTTATATTTTCCGAAAATATTCTCCATAAATTTTCAGCTCGTTCCGAGAACTTTTATTTCTGCACAAAAAATGACAGCACGGTAGTTCTGCTAAAAACAGCGTCAGTCCGGGTTAGTTCTAATCAAATCATACCAAAGTCATATAAAATCATTGTAAACATGGCATGAATACTTCATAAATTATAGATACGTTGGAGATGTATCAGCACCCCAAGCTTAATTCTTGCTCGTCCTCGTGTAGGTAAATGATAAAATAGATAATTTATGAAGTGTGAATGCTAGCAAGTGCACAAGCTTGATCAATGATAATTTCAATCACTTTTCTAGCATCATTATATATCATAACAATAGCTCATATCATAAAGCTTCTCATGATCAAGTAACAAGCTATTCACATGTTAAAGCATAGACCATAAACTTTTTTGAAAACTCACAAACTATGTTCTTAGTCATCAAACAATTACAATTCATCTTATTTTCAGGAAGGGTCTATGTACGAGCTTTGGTTTAGCAAATCCCACATACTCAACTATCATATAGTCTTCCATGATTGCTACCACTCAAAGCATATTTTTAAAACAAATAGCATCCATTGAACACAGAGAAAGATAGGGGCTTAATGTTTCGCCTCCCAACTTATTTATCATATAGATACTTGTCAACAATAATAATTCATGATCAAATATATTTGGATGGCCATATATGCTTAGATATTTCCCCACCACATGATGCTTGCCAACTAAAGAGTAGGTTGGAATGAGAAGTAATACTACTGACTCTTGCATAAAAGTAAAAGATAGGCCCTTCGCAGAGGGAAGCAGGGATTTGTAGAGGTGCCAGAGCTCGAAGCTTTTTAAACAGAGATGAAAATAGTTTTGATAGGTATGCTTTCATTGTCAACATAACAACTAAGAGTTCTCACTATCTTCCATGCTAGACACATTATAGGCGGTTCCCAAACAAAATGGTAAAGTTTTTTACTCCCCCACCACCAACAAGCACATTCGGCTAGTCCGAAACAACGGGTACCGTCCAACTATCAATAATCCCGGAGGAGTTCTTTTTGTAATTATATTTGATTTGATTTGAGCATGGAACTGGGCATCTCGGTTACCAGCCACTTTCTCGTGAATGATGAGCGGAGTCCACTCATCGTGAGAATAACCCACCTAGCATGGAAGATACTGACAGCCCCTAGTCGCTACATGGGCGATTCGGGCATACAAAACAAATTATTATTTGAAGGTTTAGAGTTTGGCACATGCAAATTTACTTGGAACGGCTGGTAAATACCGCATATAGGTACATATGGTGGACACTCATGGAACAAACTTGGTTCAAGGGTTTTTGGATGCACAAGTAGTATCTCTACTTAGTACAGAAATTTTGGCTAGCAAAAGATTCTAAAAAGCAAACACCACATGTTGGAGGATCCATAACAATATAACTTCTATACAAATATACCCAAACATAACTCATTAAGTTGTCTTCCTTGTCCAACTTCAACTAATTTGATCAAGTTAGAAAATAATTAATGGGGCTCACAATCATAGAAGATGTCGAAGATAGTATATTTATATGTGAAATCTCTCTTCCTTCAATAGTCTTTCATGAATTGTTCAAGTGACCAATACTATGTTTGCTAACTTTCAATAAATTTGCCACCTCTACTTCTTATATGTGAAGTCATTACTCCCCATGGTATAAGCATATGTAACATATATAAATTCAGATTTATGATATTTAATTCATTCAACCATTTACTCATAGGATATAAGTGAAGCACGAGAGTAAAGGACAAACTACTCCAAAAAGATATAAGTGAAGATCAATGAGTAGTCAAATAATTATTTAGCTATGTGAGAACTCTATCTTATTTAAGTATTACAGATCTTAATATTTATTCAAACATCAAGCAAATCCTAATAAAATAAAATGACGCCCCAAGCAAAACACATAGCATGTGGTGAATAAAAATATAGCTCCAAGTAAAGTTACCGATGAACGAAGACGAAAGAGGGGATGTCATCCGGGGCATCCCCAAGCTTAGGCTCTTGGTTGTCCTTGAATATTACTTTGGGGTGCCTTGGGCATCCCCAGGCTTAGGCTCTTTCCACTCCTTTTTCCATAGTCCATTGAATCTTTACCCAAAACTTGAAAATTTCACAACACAAAACTCAACAGAAAACTCGTAAGCTCTGTTAGTATACTAAAGCAAATCACCACTTAGGTGATGTTGTGAATTCATTCTAGATTTATATTGGTGTTGTATCTACTGTATTCCAACTTCTCCATGGTTCATACCCTCCGATACTACTCATAGATTCATCAAAATAAGCAAACAACACATAGAAAACAGAACATGTCAAAAACAGAATAGTCTATACTAATCTAGACTCTTTACATACTTCTGTAACTCCAAAAATTCTGAAAAAATAGGAAAATCTAGGAAATTTGTATATCAATCATTTGTAAAAAATCAGATCAAAAGCACGTTCCGATGAATTTTCAAAATTCCTGGACTGGGTGCAAAAGTTTGTGTTTTTGCACATAATCAAGTCAACTATCATCCACACTATCCCAAAGGCTTTACTTGCCACTTTATTGAAACAAAAGGTATAAAACATGATTACTACAGTAGCATAATCATTTGGACACAAAAAAAGTAGGGGTAAATGTTGGGTTATCTCCTAACAAGCGCTTTTCTTTAATGCCTTTCTAGCTAGGCATGATGATGTCAATGATGCTCACATAAAAGATAAGAATTGAAACATAATGGGAGCATCATGAAGCATATGACTAGCACATTTAAGTCTAACCCACTTCCTATGCATAGGGATTTTGTGAGCAAACAATTTATGGGACCAAGAATCAACTAGCATAGGAAGACAAAACAAGCATAACTTCAAAACTTTCAACATATCACTACAAAAAAAAGACACATCCGTGACATTTTGGGCCGAACGAAATTTTTTTCTGTCATACATATGACACTTCTATGACGATAATTGTGACAAAACCTGGTATCATCATAGATGTGGTGGGCTCCTACTTCTATGACAAAAATCATGACAGAAAATGGGCTTTTCGTCCTGGGCGGGCCGGAGACGCAGCTGCATGACATTCTTTGGGCCGTCCATGACGGAAAAAACCGTGGTAGAAGCGAGGGGGAGGAAAATTTTGGGGAGTTGCCGATTACGGTGGGAGGTCGGGGGCCGAGCGATGCGCGTTTCTCTCATACACGTACACGCGTGTGTGCGAGGCGTTGGCTCTAACTGAACCCAAGCGAGGCATTGGGCTCTAACTGAACTCAACGATTACACTGCAGGCTACGCGTTACTGAACCGGAGCGATCGATCGATGGCTGTTAAGTAAACCCGATCGAGCGATTCCTTTGCTACTGCTGCTAACTGAAGCC
>NC_057801.1:396709139-396718898 GCF_018294505.1 Triticum aestivum | reverse complement strand
GTAGGAGGTTCATTTCATCCGTTTTGCGGTACGCCACACCCCTCCCGATCAACAGGACCCCTGTTTCGACCGTAGGAGGTCCGTTTCCTCCATTTTGCGGTACGCCACACCCCTCCCGATAAACAGGACCCCGTTCCGAACGTAGGAGGTCCTTTTCCTCCGTTCTGCAGTACACCAGGCCTCGTTTCCACCGCATGTTCCGTCCAAGCCCTCCCAATGAACACGACCACGCATTCCGTTTCGACCCAGCCGGTTGGCTCCCACGCATTCTGTTGCCTCCCGATGAACACGACGCATTCCGTTGCCTCCCCATGAACACGACGCATTCCGTTGCCTCCCCATGAACACGACGACTGTCGGTGTCAAAACCGGCGGATCTCGGGTAGGGGGTCCCGAACTGTGCGTCTAGGCGGATGGTAACAGGAGACAAGGGACACGATGTTTTACCCAGGTTCGATCCCTCTTGATGGAGGTAAAACCCTACGTCCTGCTTGATTAATATTGATGATGTGTGTTACAAGAGTAGATCTACCACGAGATCAAGGAGGCTAAACCCTAGAAGCTAGCCTATGGTATGATTGTTGTTCGTCCTACGGACTAAAGCCATCCGGTTTATATAGACACCGGAGAGGGCTAGGGTTACACAGAGTCGGTTACAATGGTAGGAGATCTATATATCCGTATCGCCAAGCTTGCCTTCCACGCCAAGGAAAGTCCCATCCGGACATGGGACGAAGTCTTCAATCTTGTATCTTCATAGTCTTGGAGTCCGGCCGATGATGATAGTTCGGCTAACCGGACACCCCCTAGTCCAGGACTCCCTCAGTAGCCCCTGAACCAGACTTCAATGACGATGAGTCTGGCGTGCATATTGTCTTCGGCATTGCAAGGCGGGTTCCTCCTCCGAATAATTTATAGAAGATTGTGAACACCAGGATAGTGTCCAGCTCTGCAAAATAAATTCCACATACCACCGTAGAGAGAATAACATTTACACAAGTTCAATCTGCTGACGTATTTCGTGGCGTGACGTCACACAACTACCAAGCCTTTACTCGAATTGTTTTTATTGTACCACCTCGGCATGTTTAGCGAAGCGGTTTCCTTGGCACGTCTTGTCGAAGCAGAGATCGTGTTCCCCTTATTCCGGGATTCCCATCAATACGGACGTGGGTAACCCAACCGCGCCATTGATTGCGGCGCTTGGGGGATAAGCGAGTTTTATCAGGCTGGTGGGGACGCATGTTTGTGTCCGCCCATATAAGGGGATAAAGATCCAACCCTTTTACCTGCGCCTTCTTCCTCCTTGGCTTATCCATCTCCGCGAACTCAAGCTTCAGTGCCTAAGTCCGCACATCTCACCTCAACCTCCTCCAACTATGTCCGGAGCGGGAGGCAAGTGGATGGCCTCCTCCGTCACGGAGGGGCAGATCCAGAAGCTGCGCAGCGCCGGGTATTTGTCCAGCAACATCGCGCACTGGCTCCCCAACGAGGGAGAGCTCATCCCCACCCCCAGGCCCCATGAGAGGGTAGTATTTCTTCCCCATTTCCTCCGCGGACTAGGCTTCCCACTCCATCCCTTTGTCCGGGGGCTCATGTTCTACTACGGCCTGGATTTCCATGATCTGGCCCTGAATTTCATCCTCAACATCTCGGTGTTTATCTTCGTGTGTGAGGCCTTCCTATGCATCCAGCCCCACTTCGGCTTGTGACTCAAGACCTTCAGTGTCAAGCTGAAGGTTGTGAAGGGCAGCCAAGCGGAGTGCGGAGGCGCCATGGTGGGCAGGATGTCCCACGTTACTTGGCTTGAAGGCACTTTCGTGGAAACCATTAAGGGGTGGCAATCGGGGTGGTTCTACATCACCGAGCCGCGTGACCCTAAATGGGCAGCGGCCCCCGAATTCAGATCTGGCATCCCCACACGGCTCACCTCCTGGAAAGAGAGCGGCCGGACATGGGGTGATTCGGAGGAGCTGACCGGACTCCAAGCCTGCGTCCAAAAGCTAGTGGACAAGAAGCTCAAGCTTGTCAACGTAGTCCAGGTCATGCTCGTCCGCCGGATCCTCCCGTGCCAACGACGGGGCTTCAACATGTGGGAGTTCGATCCGGCGCAGCACCAGACTTTGAGCGGGCTCTTCGACACTATGTACGAAGATGTCTGGAAGGTGTTGTTCAAGGGCGCCGAGGCTCCCGCATCCACTACCGAAGATCGCGGATTCAGCTTGCAGCGTCCGGCTGACGAGGTAAGTGATTTTGTCCTTTACGGGATGCTTGTTTGCCATAGTTTGACTCTATGCGGGATCTAAACTCCCTCCCCTTTGACAGGGCTGGCTAAAGAAGGCCGAACAGGCTATCTGTCCGGCCCCATTGCCAGAGGACCCAGCGGATGCCCACTTGACGGGGCTGCTGGCTCTGGCACCCCACGTGGTGCCGGAGAAGAAGGCCAAGAAGAAGGCCACGGGCACTCGGAAGAGTTCCCATTTTCTGGTGTTATCGGATGATGACTCTGAGGCTGACTCCTCTCACAAAGGTGAGGAGGAGAAGAAGAAAGCCTCTCCCCCAGTGGGGGGAGGGAAGAAAAGGAAGGCCTCTCCGACGGGGGAGGCCGAAGGGTCCAAGAAGGGAAAAACTCATTCCCCGGACTGCTCTGCCAACGCCAGTGACGACGACGAGGACTAGCCTCCAAGGGCCAAGCCCCTGGCGAGATCGTAAGTATCCGGACTCTCGAATAACTTCATGGTTTTTCTTTTTTGCCACACAATGTCTTTCTAATGCCGCGTACAACCCTGCAGTCCACCCAAGGATGATCTTCCCGCTTCGTCGAGCGGGTCCTTGGGGGCGTCGGATATGGATTCTCTTTGGACCGCCTCCACCCCCCATGATGCGGACGATGCCGAGGTGGGATCCCGGGATGGGACCCACCAGGAGGAGGAGGCCCCGGAGGTGTCACAGAACAACCTCCCGGACTTTGTACCGGACTCGGCCCCGGAGCCCATAGTGGCTCCGGAGTCCGGCGGGCGGCCCCTTCGTAAGAAGGGCAAGACCGTGACGCCGGCAGCCTCCGTCCAACCGGAGGCGCCGGATAGCTTGCTGGAGGCGCTCAATGGCGCCTCCATCAAAGAGGAACACCGCACTGTTATGAGTGCGGTGATTCAAAAGGTTCAGCTCGCCAAGAGTGGGCTGACCGAAGCCTGCAGCAGCCTTCTAACAGGCTTTGAGGTAAGAATTTTGATGTATGTAAAATAGTACCGCATAGACAGTAGCCCCGGATGCTCGGTTTGGTGTTCGGAAAGAAAAGCCGGACTGAGGATCTAAAAAGATATACGCAGGAGTCATAAAAAATATGTCAATATGGGATTGCGGGCTGCGCTGCTGACCTCTGCCGCATTGACTGCGGAGGTCAATGCTTTGAAGCAAAGCCTCGAGCGGTCCGAGAACGAGCTCGGCCGTGCCAAGAAGCAGCTCGAGGACAAGGAAGGTGAGTAATACCTTATTAAAATTGTACCTTATAGAAAAGGATTTTGGTTGCAAGAAGAATGACAAGGATAACGTGGGTATTGCAGGGGCCACTAACGAGGTGGCGACCCTGAAGGAGGCGATGGCCGCGGCCGAACGTAATGCGGCCACGGAGCACACCGAGCGAGAGAAGCAGGAGGCACGGGTGGCGGAGGTACAGCAAGAGCTCCAGGATCTCGTGGAAAAACATGAGAGCCTGGAGCGTGACTCGAAGACTCGAGAGTCTGAGCTTGCATCGGCTCTTGAGAGTGCCAAAGCTGCTAAGGCCGAAGCCTACAAAGCCCTCCAAGAAATCAAGGAGTTGAAGAAAATAGCAGCGGGTAAGGCATTTTTCATGCAAAGTAAGCATGTGAGTGTTAATTACCTGTTACTTACCCGAATTCGGAGCTCTCCAGGAACGTTCGCAGATCTTCCTCGCATCGTATCCGATGCTGCCGCATTCTACCGGGCCGAGGAGGGGAGCTCGACGGAGAAGGTCTTCTGGTCTCAGTATGCTGAGGCTGGACATCCGGTGCCCCTTAGCGACCAGCTGAAGCAGCTGGTCGAGCTCCACAAGGTGGCCGAACAGGCCATGAAGGGCCTCATAGTTTGGCTGTGGCCTAAGGAGGCCATGCCTGGGAGCTACTTCGGCCTGGTGCGGTGGCTGGTGGATGCGTGCCCGTGGGTTGAAGTCATCAAGCACTCCGCCTGTATTGAAGGTGCCCGTCGGGCCCTTGCCTGCGCAAAGGTGCACTGGGGCAAGATGGATACCCAGAAGCTTGTGACAGACCCGCCACCGCAGGGCAAGGAGCATCGCACGCCCGAGATGTATTATAAGAGTGTCCTGAAGGGTGCCCGCATTATTGCGGGTGAGTGCTCCAAAGATGTGATATTTGAGTAGACTCGTATTTTGTTATCCTGTGCGCTGAAAACTTAGTTCATAAGCGCTAAGCAACGCTTGTTAATTTAAAATATTACCTTCTGTGCGGCTGTTTATCAAATCTAAGAGATGGCAAGTCGTCGGCTTCAGCCCCCATGGCACGAGTGCTGGGGTGTTCGGGATAAACTTGAGCACTCTTGTTCCCATTTTTGGGTCCATCTAGGGAGGCGCTCAACATAGCGAACAAGGCAACCGGACTTATAATGCTTGAACACTCTCACTTAGCCATAGAATTCTATAATTTTAAATTTCGGCGAAGCCCCTAGTCTTCGGAAGGCCGAATTTGGGGCGCTATCCACGCCTGGGCCGGACAAAAGCCGGTTCCTCGCTCTAAGCGGCATAAGTCTTTAGGGACTCGCAAAAAACCTCTCGAACAGCGACCAGCTCTCGCCTCATCATGACGGTCAGTTTTAGCTTTCTCCACTGAGGCGCTCGCCCAGCTCAACTGGGGCGCAATTGCAGTGGTTCTCCCAGTGCTACCTTAGACGATACAATGGAACGTAAGGTACCAAAACATGGGAGCCGGGCAAACCCAACTATTGACCCAAGACATGATTCGGAGCCGATGCATATAATGCTATAAGTTCGGGGTGCCGCACTTGTGAAAGTGTTCGGACTTATCACACCATGATGCGGGAAACATAAGCCCCTGGTGTATTTAGCCGTACCAAAATGTACGGATGCAACATGTCATAAATGAACATATGTATAAGAAAGAAATGCAATTGGAAGCAAAAAGGTGCTGCATTACTTATTCAAGAAAAACTGATGTAAATGCAGAACGATACAAATGGTGCGATAAGCAAGGGGTGGGACTATTAAACATGTCCCCCTCCAGGGGTAGGCTGCGGAATGGTGCATAAAACAGATTTAATGCTCGTAATGGAGACCACCTGGATATTCGTTGTAGCCTTTATCCTTCCCTGGCTATTGCATCGTGAGTTCGGCAGGTCTGCTGCCGGACAGGGCCTCTGACGAACGGAGTCCTGTGGGTAAAAAATAAATAAAAAAAGAAAAAAAGAATGACACACTTGAGAGCCCCTGGTGTGGTTGAGCCGCAGTCTGGGCCTATCGTGGTCGTGCCCCTCTCCCCATGCCCATGGTATCTTCAGAGCGTAATGGTGTACGCGAAGGACCTGTCTTGACGTTTTACAGGGGCTGGGGTTGGGGCCGCACTGTTACGCGTGCTCGGAATGTGCCAGGTGGTCTTGTTGTAGGTTACTCCGGGCGCGTTTAGCCGTGTCCGGCCGCTTAACGGCCGGACTCAAGAATTGCCTTAAGAGGCTGCATTGTACTTCTGCCGCGAGAGCCGCTGTATGTTCCTCCGTTCGGAGAGAACGTTCAGTGTTTCTGTTGACCGTGATGACTCCTCGAGGGCCTGACATCTTGAGCTTGAGGTATGCATAGTGCGGCACCGCGTTGAACTTTGCAAACGTGGTACGTCCGAGCAGGGCATGATAGCCGCTGCGGAATGGAACTATGTCGAAGATTAACTCCTCGCTTCGGAAGTTATCCGGGGATCCGAAGACCACTTCCAGTGTAACTGAGCCTGTACAACTGGCTTCTACACCTGGTATGACGCCTTTAAAGGTCGTCTTGGTAGGTTTAATCCTTGAGGGGTCTATGCCCATTTTGCGCATTGTATCCTGATAAAGTAGGTTCAGGCTGCTGCCGCCGTCCATCAGGACTCTGGTGAGGTGAAATCCATCGACGATTGGGTCTAAGACCAATGCGGCGAATCCGCCGTGGCGGATGCTGGTGGCGTGGTCCCTTCGGTCAAAAGTGATCGGGCAGGAGGACCATGGATTGAACTTCGGGGCAACTGGCTCCATCGCGTATACATCCCTGAGTGCACGCTTCCGCTCCCTTTTGGGTATGTGCGTTGTGTATATCAGTCTGCACCTGTGGGGGGAAACCCTTCTGTCCTCTATTGTTCGGCGGTCGGGTCTCTTCCTCGTCATCGCTATGCAGCCCCTTGTCATTGTTTTCGGCAATTAACTTGCCTGCCTGCTTGAATACCCAACAGTCCCTGTTGGTGTGATTGGCTGGTTTTTCGGGGGTGCCGTGTATCTGGCACGAGCGGTCGAGTATTCGGTCCAAATTGGACGGACCCAGGGTAGTTCTTTTGAATGGCTTTTTCTGCTGACCAGGTTTAGAGCCTCTGAATCCGGCATTGACTGCCGTATCCTGACTATTGACGCCGTTAATGCGGCATTTGTTTTTGTTACGACGCGACCTGCCATTACGGTCCTTGATATCCGGACTGCCAGAATTTTTGCTGAGGTTGTTGCTGCGTGCTAGCCAGCTGTCCTCACCCGCGCAGAAGCGGGTCATGAGTGATGTGAGGGCTGCCATGGATTTCGGCTTTTCCTGTCCCAGGTGCCGGGCAAGCCACTCGTCGCAGATGTTATGCTTGAAGGCCGCGAGGGCCTCCGCATCCGGACAGTCGACGATTTGGTTTTTCTTGGTTAAGAACCGTGTCCAGAATTGTCTGGCCGATTCGTCTGGCTGCTGAATTATGTGGCTTAGGTCATCAGCGTCTGGTGGTCGCACATACGTGCCTTGGAAGTTATCGAGGAATGGGGCTTCCAGGTCTTCCCAACTCCCAATTGACTCTGCTGGCAAGCTGTTAAGCCAATGTCGGGCTGGTCCTTTAAGCTTGAGGGGGAGATATTTGATGGCGTGAAGATCGTCACCGCGGGCCATGTGGATGTGAAGGAGATAGTCTTCGATCCAAACCGCGGGGTCTGTTGTGCCATCGTAAGATTCAATATTGACGGGTTTAAACCCTTCAGGGATTTGATGATCCATTACTTCATCTGTGAAGCATAGTGGGTGTGCGGCGCCTCTGTACTGGGCAATATCACGACGGAGCTCAAAAGAGCTTTGTCTATTTTGTTCGGCCTGGCCGGACTTACTGTGTCCGGCGCGACGGTTGTCGTCATGTATCATGGGGCGACCACGCGATCCATAGATCGATCTTGATTGTCTTGCCTTATCCTCCAATATACCTCGCAAGTCCGGAGCGTTCCCCTGTGGCCTTGTGCTTTTCGAGCGATGTCGGGGTACGGTTCTAGTGAAGGGCCTAGAGGCCTCTCTATCGCGACCACGGGGTGGTCGGTCAGCCGTATTATCTGCTGGTGATGCAGGTTCATACGCCTCCTCCTCTAATCGGGGGAGAAGCTTGCGTTTAGGGTAGCTTTTGGAGGGGCGTTCGAGGTCATGCTCTTCGGCTGCGAGGACTTCAGTCCATCTATCGGCTAGCAGATCTTGATCAGCTCTAAGCTATTGCTGCTTTTTCTTGAGGCTGTTCGCCGTGGCCATAAGCCTGTGTTTAAAATGCTCTTGTTCGACGGGATCCTCAGGCACGACGAATTCATCGTCGTCGAGGCTTGCCTCGTCTCCGGAGGGAGGCATAAAATCCTCTACCTCTTCTTCTGCCGCTCTCTCATGAGGGCTGGCGTCTCCGCCCTCCTGTGCTGAATCTTGCTGGAGTGGGTTGTCTTCGGCACTGTCTGGGGTGTTATTGTCTCCGGTTCCGGAATCTTCACTCTTGCTGTGGCGGGATTTAGAGTGGCGCTGCTGACGGAGGCGCTTGGGCTGTTTCTTGGAGGGGTCATCCTCCGTTGTTCCTTCGCCATTCCCATCCTTTGGGATATCCACCATGTATATGTCATATGATGAGGTGGCTTTCCAGTGCCCGGTAGGCACTGGTTCTTGATCGTCTCCGGCATCGTCGTCCATACCGTCGATGTCTTCGGAGTCGTAGTCTAGCATGTTAGTTAGATCGTCGACAGTGGCTACTAAGTGGGTGGTGGGTGGGCTTTGAATTTCTTTGTCGTTCGCATCCCAACCGTCCTGACCGCAGTCCAGCCAGGGCTCTCCTGATAGCGAGAGATACTTTAGCGAACCCAAGATGTCGCCGAAAGGTGAGTGTTAAAAGATGTCCGCAGCGGTGAATTCCATGACCGGCGCCCAATCGGATTCGATTGGAGGGGGCGCAGAAGGTTCGGAGTCCGGCAAGGAGTCCGGCACCTTGGAGTCACGAGCTTTGTGAGGGACAAGGTCAGTGTTCGGCTCTATCGCCGTAGAGGTTGCAGCCCCCGAGGCGGTGTCTAGCCATCCGTCCTCGATCTGCGCAGCCGGCTCCGGATTGAAGATCGGAGTGGGCTCGAGTGCGGCCTCCAGGATACTATCCGGCTGCAGAGCTAAATCATGCCCGTCGTGACAGTGTGGCACGCTTGGCTGTGGCTCGAATCCATCGAAGATCAAGTCCCCGCGGATGTTAGCCGTGAAGTTCAAACTTCCAAATCTGACCTGACAGCCAGGGGCGTAGCTTTCGATCTGCTCCAGGTGGCCAAGCGAGTTGGCCCGCAGTGCAAAGCCGTCGAATACGAAGATCTGTCCGGGGAGGAAGGTCTCACCCTGGACTGCGTCGTTGTTGATGATCGAAGAAGCCATCGAGCCTATCGGTGACGACACAGTGGAACTCTCAATGAAAGCACCAATGTCGGTGTCAAAACCGGCGGATCTCGGGTAGGGGGTCCTGAACTGTGCGTCTAGGCGGATGGTAACAGGAGACAAGGGACACGATGTTTTACCCAGGTTCGGGCCCTCTTGATGGAGGTAAAACCCTACGTCCTGCTTAATTAATATTGATGATGTGTGTTACAAGAGTAGATCTACCACGAGATCAAGGAGGCTAAACCCTAGAAGCTAGCCTATGGTATGATTGTTGTTCGTCCTACGGACTAAAGCCATCCGGTTTATATAGACACCGGAGAGGGCTAGGGTTACACAGAGTCGGTTACAATGGTAGGAGATCTACATATCTGTATCGCCAAGCTTGCCTTCCACGCCAAGGAAAGTCCCATCCAGACATGGGACGAAGTCTTCAATCTTGTATCTTCATAGTCTTGGAGTCCGGCCGATGATGATAGTTCGGCTATCCGGACACCCTCTTGTCTAGGACTCCCTCAACGACGACGTTGTTTCTCTACTCCGACCCAGCCATGTACACGAGCCGCTGTACGTACATGTACATGCTACGTGCGCGCCTCTACTACGACATGTACGCGCCTCTACTATGACATGTGCGCGCCTCTACATCGACCAGTATATATATACATACACGTTCGCGACCAGAATGACAACGCTACATACGCTTCGACCAGGTGGGTCCTGACTGTCAGGCACTTCCTTGCCTGCGAAGATGTAGCTGGTGGGTCCCAGCAGTCAGGGGGGCGAATCGTTTTGGTTTTTTTTTGCCTAGACGCACTTCCTTGCGTGCAAAGATGTAGCTGGTGGGTCCCAGCAGTCAGGGG